>NW_027477228.1:0-87905 GCF_051020955.1 Megalopta genalis
AAAATAACGATTTTAAACAAACGATTTTGCTTCAAATTCATGCGAAATGAACAATTTAGCTTCAAATTCATGCGAATTACACGATTTAGCTTTAGATCCACGCGAAACAAACGATTTACCTTCAATATAACGCGAAACAGACGATTTGGATACAAATTCGTGCAAAATAGCGATTTTAAACAAACGATTTTGCTTCAAATTCATGCGAAATGAACAATTTAGCTTCAAATTCATGCGACTTACACGATTTAGCTTTAGATCCACGCGAAACAAACGATTTACCTTCAATATAACGCGAAACACACGATTTGGATACAATTTCGTGCAAAATAACGATTTTAAACAAACGATTTTGCTTCAAATTCATGCGGAATGAACAATTTAGCTTCAAATTCATGCGAATTACACGATTTAGTTTTAGATCCACGCGAAACAAACGATTTACCTTCAATATAACGCGAAACAGACGATTTGGATACAAATTCGTGCAAAATAGTGATTTTAAACAAACGATTTTGCTTCAAATTCATGCGAAATGAACAATTTAGCTTCAAATTCATGCGAATTACACGATTTAGCTTTAGATCCACGCGAAACAAACGATTTACCTTCAATATAACGCGAAACAGACGATTTGGATACAAATTCGTGCAAAATAGCGATTTTAAACAAACGATTTTGCTTCAAATTCATGCGAAATGAACAATTTAGCTTCAAATTCATGCGAATTACACGATTTAGCTTTAGATCCACGCGAAACAAACGATTTACCTTGAATATAACGCGAAACAGACGATTTGGATACAAATTCGTGCAAAATAGCGATTTTAAACAAACGATTTTGCTTCAAATTCATGCGAAATGAACAATTTAGCTTCAAATTCATGCGAATTACACGATTTAGCTTTAGATCCACGCGAAACAAACGATTTACCTTCAATATAACGCGAAACACACGATTTGGATACGATTTCGTGCAAAATAACGATTTTAAACAAACGATTTTGCTTCAAATTCATGCGGAATGAACAATTTAGCTTCAAATTCATGCGAATTACACGATTTAGTTTTAGATCCACGCGAAACAAACGATTTACCTTCAATATAACGCGAAACAGACGATTTGGATACAAATTCGTGCAAAATAGCGATTTTAAACAAACGATTTTGCTTCAAATTCATGCGAAATGAACAATTTAGCTTCAAATTCATGCGAATTACACGATTTAGCTTTAGATCCACGCGAAACAAACGATTTACCTTCAATATAACGCGAAACACACGATTTGGATACAATTTCGTGCAAAATAACGATTTTAAACAAACGATTTTGCTTCAAATTCATGCGGAATGAACAATTTAGCTTCTAATTCATGCGAATTACACGATTTAGTTTTAGATCCACGCGAAACAAACGATTTACCTTCAATATAACGCGAAACAGACGATTTGGATACAAATTCGTGCAAAATAGCGATTTTAAACAAACGATTTTGCTTCAAATTCATGCGAAATGAACAATTTAGCTTCAGATTCAAGCGAAATGAACGAATTAACTTCAAATTCACGCGAATTACACGATTTAGCTTTAAAACCACTGGAAACAAACGATTTAACTTCAAATTCATGCGAAACACACGATTTCGACTCATATTCGTGCGAAATAGCGATTTTAAACAAACGATTTAGCTTCAAATTCATGCGAAATGAACAATTTAGCTTCAAATTCATGCGAATTACACGATTTAGCTTTAGATCCACGCGAAACAAACGATTTACCTTCAATATAACGCGAAACACACGATTTGGATACAATTTCGTGCAAAATAACGATTTTAAACAAACGATTTTGCTTCAAATTCATGCGAAACACACGATTTAACTTCAAATTCATGCGAAACACACGATTTTGCTTCAAATTCATGCGAAATGAACAATTTAGCTTCAGATTCATGCGAAATGAACGAATTACCTTCAAATTCACGCGAATTACACGATTTAGCTTTAAAACCACTGGAAACAAACGATTTAACTTCAAATTCATGCGACACACACGATTTAACTTCAAATTCATGCGAAACACACGATTTTGACTCAAATTCGTGCGAAATAGCGATTTTAAACAAACGATTTAGCTTCAAATTCATACGAAATGAACAATTTAGCTTCAAATTCATGCGAATTACACGATTTAGCTTTAGATCCACGCGAAACAAACGATTTACCTTCAATATAACGCGAAACACACGATTTGGATACAATTTCGTGCAAAATAACGATTTTAAACAAACGATTTTGCTTCAAATTCATGCGAAATGAACAATTTAGCTTCAGATTCATGCGAAATGAACGAATTAACTTCAAATTCACGCGAATTACACGATTTAGCTTTAAAACCACTGGAAACAAACGATTTAACTTCAAATTCATGCGAAACACACGATTTAACTTCAAATTCATGCGAAACACACGATTTAACTTCAAATTCATGCGAAACACACGATTTTGACTCAAGTTCGTGCGAAATAGCGATTTTAAACAAACGATTTAGCTTCAAATTCATACGAAATGAACAATTTAGCTTCAAATTCATGCGAATTACACGATTTAGCTTTAGATCCACGCGAAACAAACGATTTACCTTCAATATAACGCGAAACACACGATTTGGTTACAATTTCGTGCAAAATAACGATTTTAAACAAACGATTTTGCTTCAAATTCATGCGAAATGAACAATTTAGCTTCAAATTCATGCGAATTACACGATTTAGCTTTAGATCCACGCGAAACAAACGATTTACCTTCAATATAACGCGAAACAGACGATTTGGACACAATTTCGTGCAAAATAACGATTTTAAACAAACGATTTTGCTTCAAATTCATGCGAAATGAACAATTTAGCTTCAAATTCATGCGAATTACACGATTTAGCTTTAGATCCACGCGAAACAAACGATTTACCTTCAATATAACGCGAAACAGACGATTTGGATACAAATTCGTGCAAAATAGCGATTTTAAACAAACGATTTTGCTTCAAATTCATGCGAAATGAACAATTTAGCTTCAAATTCATGCGAAATACACGATTTAGCTTTAGATCCACGCGAAACAAACGATTTACCTTCAATATAACGCGAAACAGACGATTTGGATACAAATTCGTGCAAAATAGCGATTTTAAACAAACAATTTTGCTTCAAATTCATGCGAAATGAACAATTTAGCTTCAGATTCATGCGAAATGAACGAATTAACTTCAAATTCACGCGAATTACACGATTTAGCTTTAAAACCACTGGAAACAAACGATTTAACTTCAAATTCATGCGAAACACACGATTTCGACTCAAATTCGTGCGAAATAGCGATTTTAAACAAACGATTTAGCTTCAAATTCATGCGAAATGAACAATTTAGCTTCAAATTCATGCGAATTACACGATTTAGCTTTAGATCCACGCGAAACAAACGATTTACCTTCAATATAACGCGAAACAGACGATTTGGATACAAATTCGTGCAAAATAGCGATTTTAAACAAACGATTTTGCTTCAAATTCATGCGAAATGAACAATTTAGCTTCAAATTCATGCGAAATACACGATTTAGCTTTAGATCCACGCGAAACAAACGATTTACCTTCAATATAACGCGAAACAGACGATTTGGATACAAATTCGTGCAAAATAGCGATTTTAAACAAACGATTTTGCTTCAAATTCATGCGAAATGAACAATTTAGCTTCAAATTCATGCGAATTACACGATTTAGCTTTAGATCCACGCGAAACAAACGATTTACCTTCAATATAACGCGAAACAGACGATTTGGATACAAATTCGTGCGAAGTAGCGATTTTAAACAAACGATTTAGCTTCAAATTCATACGAAATGAACAATTTAGCTTCAAATTCATGCGAATTACACGATTTAGCTTTAGATCCACGCGAAACAAACGATTTACCCTTCAATATAACGCGAAACAGACGATTTGGATACAAATTCGTGCGAAGTAGCGATTTTAAACAAACGATTTAGCTTCAAATTCATACGAAATGAACAATTTAGCTTCAAATTCATGCGAATTACACGATTTAGCTTTAGATCCACGCGAAACAAACGATTTACCTTCAATATAACGCGAAACACACGATTTGGATACAATTTCGTGCAAAATAACGATTTTAAACAAACGATTTTGCTTCAAATTCATGCGAAATGAACAATTTAGCTTCAAATTCATGCGAATTACACGATTTAGCTTTAGATCCACGCGAAACAAACGATTTACCTTCAATATAACGCGAAACAGACGATTTGGATACAATTTCGTGCAAAATAACGATTTTAAACAAACGATTTTGCTTCAAATTCATGCGAAATGAACAATTTAGCTTCAAATTCATGCGAATTACACGATTTAGCTTTAGATCCACGCGAAACAAACGATTTACCTTCAATATAACGCGAAACAGACGATTTGGATACAAATTCGTGCAAAATAGCGATTTTAAAGAAACGATTTTGCTTCAAATTCATGCGAAATGAACAATTTAGCTTCAGATTCATGCGAAATGAACGAATTAACTTCAAATTCACGCGAATTACACGATTTAGCTTTAAAACCACTGGAAACAAACGATTTAACTTCAAATTCATGCGAAACACACGATTTAACTTCAAATTCATGCGAAACACACGATTTAACTTCAAATTCATGCGAAACACACGATTTTGACTCAAATTCGTGCGAAATAGCGATTTTAAACAAACGATTTAGCTTCAAATTCATGCGAAATGAACAATTTAGCTTCAAATTCATGCGAATTACACGATTTAGCTTTAGATCCATGCGAAACAAACGATTTACCTTCAATATAACGCGAAACACACGATTTGGATACAAATTCGGGCAAAATAGCGAATTTAAACAAACGATTTAGCTTCAAATTCATACGAAATGAACAGTTTAGCTTCAAATTCATGCGAATTACACGATTTAGCTTTAGATCCACGCGAAACAAACGATTTACCTTCAATATAACGCGAAACAGACGATTTGGATACAAATTCGTGCAAAATAGCGATTTTAAACAAACGATTTTGCTTCAAATTCATGCGAAATGAACAATTTAGCTTCAGATTCATGCGAAATGAACGAATTAACTTCAAATTCACGCGAATTACACGATTTAGCTTTAAAACCACTGGAAACAAACGATTTAACTTCAAATTCATGCGAAACACACGATTTCGACTCAAATTCGTGCGAAATAGCGATTTTAAACAAACGATTTAGCTTCAAATTCATACGAAATGAACAATTTAGCTTCAAATTCATGCGAAATGAACAATTTAGCTTCAGATTCATGCGAAATGAACGAATTAACTTCAAATTCACGCGAATTACACGATTTAGCTTTAAAACCACTGGAAACAAACGATTTAACTTCAAATTCATGCGAAACACACGATTTAACTTCAAATTCATGCGAACAACCACACGATTTAACTTCAAATTCATGCGAAACACACGATTTTGACTCAGGTTCGTGCGAAATAGCGATTTTAAACAAACGATTTAGCTTCAAATTCATACGAAATGAACAATTTAGCTTCAAATTCATGCGAATTACACGATTTAGCTTTAGATCCACGCGAAACAAACGATTTACCTTCAATATAACGCGAAACACACGATTTGGATACAATTTCGTGCAAAATAACGATTTTAAACAAACGATTTTGCTTCAAATTCATGCGAAATGAACAATTTAGCTTCAAATTCATGCGAATTACACGATTTAGCTTTAGATCCACGCGAAACAAACGATTTACCTTCAATATAACGCGAAACAGACGATTTGGATACAATTTCGTGCAAAATAACGATTTTAAACAAACGATTTTGCTTCAAATTCATGCGAAATGAACAATTTAGCTTCAAATTCATGCGAATTACACGATTTAGCTTTAGATCCACGCGAAACAAACGATTTACCTTCAATATAACGCGAAACAGACGATTTGGATACAAATTCGTGCAAAATAGCGATTTTAAACAAACGATTTTGCTTCAAATTCATGCGAAATGAACAATTTAGCTTCAAATTCATGCGAAATACACGATTTAGCTTTAGATCCACGCGAAACAAACGATTTACCTTCAATATAACGCCAAACAGACGATTTGGATACAAATTCGTGCAAAATAGCGATTTTAAACAAACAATTTTACTTCAAATTCATGCGAAATGAACAATTTAGCTTCAGATTCATGCGAAATGAACGAATTAACTTCAAATTCACGCGAATTACACGATTTAGCTTTAAAACCACTGGAAACAAACGATTTAACTTCAAATTCATGCGAAACACACGATTTCGACTCAAATTCGTGCGAAATCGCGATTTTAAACAAACGATTTAGCTTCAAATTCATGCGAAATGAACAATTTAGCTTCAAATTCATGCGAATTACACGATTTAGCTTTAGATCCATGCGAAACAAACGATTTACCTTCAATATAACGCGAAACACACGATTTGGATACAAATTCGGGCAAAATAGCGAATTTAAACAAACGATTTAGCTTCAAATTCATACGAAATGAACAGTTTAGCTTCAAATTCATGCGAATTACACGATTTAGCTTTAGATCCACGCGAAACAAACGATTTACCTTCAATATAACGCGAAACAGACGATTTGGATACAAATTCGTGCAAAATAGCGATTTTAAACAAACGATTTTGCTTCAAATTCATGCGAAATGAACAATTTAGCTTCAGATTCATGCGAAATGAACGAATTAACTTCAAATTCACGCGAATTACACGATTTAGCTTTAAAACCACTGGAAACAAACGATTTAACTTCAAATTCATGCGAAACACACGATTTCGACTCAAATTCGTGCGAAATAGCGATTTTAAACAAACGATTTAGCTTCAAATTCATACGAAATGAACAATTTAGCTTCAAATTCATGCGAATTACACGATTTAGCTTTAGATCCACGCGAAACAAACGATTTACCTTCAATATAACGCGAAACACACGATTTGGATACAATTTCGTGCAATATAGCGATTTTAAACAAACGATTTTGCTTCAAATTCATGCGAAATGAACAATTTAGCTTCAAATTCATGCGAAATACACGATTTAGCTTTAGATCCACGCGAAACAAACGATTTACCTTCAATATAACGCGAAACAGACGATTTGGATACAAATTCGTGCAAAATAGCGATTTTAAACAAACGATTTTGCTTCAAATTCATGCGAAATGAACAATTTAGCTTCAGATTCATGCGAAATGAACGAATTAACTTCAAATTCACGCGAATTACACGATTTAGCGTTAAAACCACTGGAAACAAACGATTTAACTTCAAATTCATGCGAAACACACGATTTCGACTCAAATTCGTGCGAAATAGCGATTTTAAACAAACAATTTAGCTTCAAATTCATGCGAAATGAACAATTTAGCTTCAAATTCATGCGAATTACACGATTTAGCTTTAGATCCATGCGAAACAAACGATTTACCTTCAATATAACGCGAAACACACGATTTGGATACAAATTCGGGCAAAATAGCGAATTTAAACAAACGATTTAGCTTCAAATTCATACGAAATGAACAGTTTAGCTTCAAATTCATGCGAATTACACGATTTAACTTTAAAACCACTGGAAACAAACGATTTAACTTCAAATTCATGCGAAACACACGATTTAACTTCAAATTCATGCGAAACACACGATTTTGACTCAAATTCGTGCGAAATAGCGATTTTAATGAAACGATTTAGCTTCAAATTCATACGAAATGAACAATTTAGCTTCAAATTCATGCGAATTACACGATTTAGCTTTAGATCCACGCGAAACAAACGATTTACCTTGAATATAACGCGAAACACACGATTTGGATACAATTTCGTGCAAAATAACGATTTTAAACAAACGATTTTGCTTCAAATTCATGCGAAATGAACAATTTAGCTTCAAATTCATGCGAATTACACGATTTAGCTTTAGATCCACGCGAAACAAACGATTTACCTTCAATATAACGCGAAACACACGATTTGGATACAATTTCGTGCAAAATAACGATTTTAAACAAACGATTTTGCTTCAAATTCATGCGAAATGAACAATTTAGCTTCAAATTCTTGCGAATTACACGATTTAGCTTTAGATCCACGCGAAACAAAAGATTTACCTTCAATATAACGCGAAACAGACGATTTGGATACAAATTCGTGGAAAATAGCGATTTTAAACAAACGATTTTGCTTCAAATTCATGCGAAATGAACAATTTAGCTTCAGATTCATGCGAAATGAACGAATTAACTTCAAATTCACGCAAATTACACGATTTAGCTTTAAAACCACTGGAAACAAACGATTTAACTTCAAATTCATGCGAAACACACGATTTCGACTCAAATTCGTGCGGAATAGCGATTTTAAACAAACGATTTTGCTTCAAATTCATGCGAAATGAACAATTTAGCTTCAAATTCATGCGAATTACACGATTTAGCTTTAGATCCACGCGAAACAAACGATTTACCTTCAATATAACGCGAAACACACGATTTGGATACAATTTCGTGCAATATAGCGATTTTAAACAAACGATTTTGCTTCAAATTCATGCGAAATGAACAATTTAGCTTCAAATTCATGCGAAATACACGATTTAGCTTTAGATCCACGCGAAACAAACGATTTACCTTCAATATAACGCGAAACAGACGATTTGGATACAAATTCGTGCAAAATAGCGATTTTAAACAAACGATTTTGCTTCAAATTCATGCGAAATGAACAATTTAGCTTCAGATTCATGCGAAATGAACGAATTAACTTCAAATTCACGCGAATTACACGATTTAGCTTTAAAACCACTGGAAACAAACGATTTAACTTCAAATTCATGCGAAACACACGATTTCGACTCAAATTCGTGCGAAATAGCGATTTTAAACAAGCGATTTAGCTTCAAATTCATGCGAAATGAACAATGTAGCTTCAAATTCATGCGAATTACACGATTTAGCTTTAGATCCATGCGAAACAAACGATTTACCTTCAATATAACGCGAAACACACGATTTGGATACAAATTCGGACAAAATAGCGAATTTAAACAAACGATTTAGCTTCAAATTCAAACGAAATGAACAGTTTAGCTTCAAATTCATGCGAAACACATGATTTAGCTTCAAATCAATGCGATGTAGAACGATTAGCTTCAAATCCATGCGAAGCAAATGATTGAGCTTGAAACACTTGGGATATATGTGATATAGCTTCAAATGCAGATGAAACAAACGAGTTAGCTTCAAATCCATGCGAAACTCATGATTTAGCTGCTAATCAATGCGATGTGGAAGGTTTAGCTTCAAATCCATGTGAAGCAAATGATTTAGCTTCAAATACTTGGGATATAAGTGATATAGCTTGAAATCCAGACGATACAAACGAGTTAGCTTCAAATCCATGCCAAACACATGATTTAGCTGCAAATAAATGCGATGTAGAAGGTTTAGCTTCAAATCCTTGCGACACAAATGATTTAGCTTCAGATACTTGCAATATAAGTGATACAGCTTCAAATGCAGACGAAACTAACGAGATAGCTCCAAATCCGTGCGAAACACATGATTTAGCTGCAAATAAATGCTATGTGGAAGGTTTAGCTTCAAATCCATGAGACACAAATGATTTAGCTTCAGATACTTGCGATATAAGTGATACAGCTTCAAATGCAGACGAAATAAACGAGTTAGCTTCCAATCCAAGCGAAAAACATGATTTAGCATTAAATCAATGCGATGTAGATGGTTTAGCTTGAAATCCATTCGAAAAAAATGATTTATCTTCAAACACTTGGGATATAAGTGACATATCTTCAAATATAGGCGAAACAAACGATTAAGCTTCCAATCCATGAGAATTACATGATTTAGCTTCAAATCAATGCGATGTAGAAGGTTTAGCTTCAAATCCATGCGACACAAATGATTTAGCTTCAGATACTTGCGATATAAGTGATACAGCTTCAAATGCAGACGAAATAAACGAGTCAGCTTCCAATGCAAGCGAAACACATGATTTTGCATTAAATCAATGCTATGTAGCAGGTTTAGCTTCAAATCCATGAGACACAATTGATTTAGATTCAGATACCTGCGATATAAGTGATACAGCTTCAAATGCAGACGAAACTAACGAGTTAGCTTCAAATCCATGCGAATTATTAAGCCTTATCTTCAAATCTATGCGAAACATATGATTTAGCTGCAAATCAATGCGATGTAGAAGGTTCAACTGGAAATCCGTGCGAAACAAATGATTTAGCTTCAGATACGAGCGATATAAGTGATATAGCTTCAAATGCAGACGAAACTAACGAGTTCGCTCCAAATCCATGCGAAACACATGATTTAGCTTCAAGTCAATGCGATGTAGCAGGATTAGCTTCAAGTCCATGCGAAGCAAATGATTGAGCTTCAAACTCTCGGGTTATAGGTGATATAGCTTCAACAGCATGCGAAAGAAACGAGTTAGCTTCAAATCCATGCCAAACACATGATTTAGCTGCAAATCAATGCGATGTGGAAGGTTTAGCTTCAAATACATACGAAACAAATGATTTAGCTTCAGATACTAGCGATATAAGTGATATAGCTTCAAATGCAGACGAAACAACCGAGTTAGCTTCAAATCCAAGCGAATCACATGATTTAGCTTCAAATCCATGCGGTGTAGAAAGTTTAGCTTCAAATCCATGCGAGACAAATTATTAAGCTTCAGATACTAGCGATATAAGTGTTATAGCTTCAAATGCAGACGAAACAAACGAGTTAGCTTCAAATCCCCGCGAAACACATGATATAGCTTCAAATCAATTCGAAGTAGAAGGTTTAGCTTCAAATCCATGAGACACAAATGTTTTAGCTTCAGATACTAGCGATATAAGTGGTATAGCTACAAATGCTGACGAAACAACCGAGTTAGCTTCAAATCCAAGCGAATCACATGATTTAGCTTCAAATCCATGAGACACAAATGATTTAGCTTCAGATACTAGCGATGTAAGTGATACAGCTTCAAATGCAGACGAAATAAACGAGTTAGCTTCCAATCCAAGCGAAACACATGATTTAGATTTAAATCAATGCGATGTAGAAGGTTTTGCTTGAAATCCATTCGAAACAAATGATTTATCTTCAAACACTTGGGATATAAGTGATATATCTTCAAATGCAGACGAAACAAACGATTTAGCTTCCAATCCAAGCGAATTACATGATTTAGCGTCAAATCAATGCGATGTAGAAAGTTTAGCTTCAAATCCATGCAAAACAAATTATTTAGCTTCAGATACTAGCGATATAAGTGTTATAGCTTCAAATGCAGACGAAACTAACGAGTCAGCTTCAAATCCATGCGAAACACATGATTAAGCTTCAAATCAATGCTATGTAGAAGGTTTAGCTTCAAATCCTTGCGACACAAATGATTTAGCTTCAGATACTTGCAATATAAGTGATACAGCTTCAAATGCAGACGAAACTAACGAGTTAGCTTCAAATCCATGCGAAAGACATGATTAAGCTTCAAATCAATGCTATATACAAGGATTAGTTTCAAATCCTTGCGACACAAACGATTTAGCTTAACATACTTGCGATATAAGTTATACAGCTGCAAATGCAGATGAAATAAACGAGTTAGCTTCCAATCCAAGCGAAACACATGATTTAGCTTTAAATTAATGCGATGTAGAAGGTTTAGCTTCAAATCCATGCGAAACAAATGATTTAGCTTCAAACACTTGGGATATAAGCGATATAGCATCAAATGCAGACGAAACCAACTAGTTAGCTTCCAATCCAAGCGAATCACATAATTTAGCTTCAAATCAATGCGATGTAGAAGGTTTAGTTTCAAATCCATGCGAAACAAATGATTTAGCTTCAGATACTTGCGATATAAGTGATACAGCTACAAATGCAGACGAAATTAACGAGTTAGCTTCCAATCCAAGCGAAACACATGATTTAGCATTAAATCAATGCGATGTTGATGGTTTAGCTTGAAATCCATGCGAAACAAATGATTTATCTTCAAACACTTGGGATATAAGTGATATATCTTCAAATGCAGACGAAACAAACGATTTAGCTTCCAATCCAAGCGAATTACATGATTTAGCTTCAAATCAATGCGATGTAGAAAGTTTAGCTTCAAATCCATGCGAAACAAATTATTTAGCTTCAGATACTAGCGATATAAGTGTTATAGCTTCAAATGCAGACGAAACTAACGAGCTAGCCTCAAATCCATGCGAAACACATGATTAAGCTTCAAATCAATGCAATGTAGAAGGTTTAGCTTCAAATCCTTGTGACACAAATGATTTACCTTCAGATACTTGCGATATAAGTGGTACAGCTGCAAATGCAGGTGAAATAAACGAGTTAGCTTCCAATCCAAACGAAACACATGATTTAGCTTTAAATCAATGCGATGTAGAAGGTTTAGCTTCAAATCCATGAGACACAAATGATTTAGCTTCAGATACTTGCGATATAAGTGATACAGCTACAAATGCAGACGAAATAAACGAGTTGGCTCCAAATCCATGCGAAACACATGATTTAGCTTCAAATCAATGCGATGTAGAAGGATTAGCTTCAAATCCATGCGAAGCAAATGATTGAGCTTGAAACACTTGGGATATATGTGATAAAGCCTCAAATGCAGACGAAACAATCGAGTTAGCTTCAAATCCATGCGAAACTCATGATATTGCTGCAAAGCAATGCTATGTAGAAGGTTTAGCTCCAAATCCATGAGACACAAATGATTTAGCTTCAAACACTTGGTTTATAAGTGATATAGCTTCAAATGCAGACGAAGCAAACGAGTTAGCTTCAAAATCCATGCGATACACATCATTTAGCTTCAAATCAATGCGATGTAGAAAGTTTAGCTTCAAATCCATGCGAAACAAATTATTTAACTTCAGATACTAGCGATATAAGTGTTATAG
This sequence comes from Megalopta genalis, assembly GCF_051020955.1. Taxonomy (NCBI): domain Eukaryota; kingdom Metazoa; phylum Arthropoda; class Insecta; order Hymenoptera; family Halictidae; genus Megalopta; species Megalopta genalis. The sequence continues at coordinate 13,102 of NW_027477228.1, forward strand.
CTTCAAATGCAGACGAAACTAACGAGTTAGCTTCAAATCCATGCGAAACACATGATTAAGCTTCAAATCAATGCTATGTAGAAGGATTAGCTTCAAATCCTTGCGACACAAATGATTTTGCTTCAGATATTTGCGATATAAGTGATACAGCTTCAAATGCAGACGAAACTATCGAGTTAGCTTCAAATCCATGCAAATTATTAAGGCTTAGCTCCAAATCCATGCGAAACACATGATTTAGCTTCAAATCAATGCGATGTAGCAGGATTAGCTTCAAATCCATGCGAAGCAAATGATTGGGCTTCAAACTCTTGTGTTATAGGTGATATAGCTTCAACAGCATGCGAAACAAACGAGTTAGCTTCAAATCCACGCGAATCACATGATTTAGCTTCAAATCCATGAGACACAAATGATTTAGCTTCAGATACTTGCGATATAAGTGATACAGCTTCAAATGCAGACGAAACTAACGAGTTAGCTCCAAATCCATGCGAAACACATGATTTAGCTGCAAATAAATGCGATGTAGAAGGTTTAGCTACAAATCCATGCGTAACAAATGATTTAGCTTCAAATACTTGGGATATAAGTGATATAGATTCAAATGAAGACGAAACAAACGAGTTAGCTTCAAATCCAAGCGCAACACATGATTTAGCTACAATTCAATGCGATTTAGAAGGGTTAGCTTCAAATTAATGCGAAACAAATGATTTAGCATATGATACTTGCGATATAAGTGGCATAGCTTCAAATGCTGACGAATCAATCGAGTTAGCTTCAAATCTATTCGATGTAGAAGGTTTAGCATCTAATCCATGCGAAACCAATGATTTAGCTTCAAATACTTGCGATATAAACGATATAGCTACAAATGCAGGTGAAATAAACGAGTTAGCTTCAAATCCATGCGAAACACATGATTTAGCAGCAAATAAATGCGATGTAGAAGGTTTAGCTCCAAATCCATGCGTAACAAATGATTTAGCATCAAACACTTGGGATATGAGTGACATATCTTCAAATATAGGCGAAACAAACGATTAAGCTTCCAATCCAAGCGAATTACATGATTTTGCTTCAAATCAATGCGATGTAGAAGGTTTAGCTTCAAATCCATGCGTCACAAATGATTTAGCTTCAGATACTTGCGATCTAAGTGATACAGCTTCAAATGCAGACGAAACTAACGAGTTAGCTTCAAATCCATGCGAAACACACGATTTAGCTGCAAATCAATACTATGTAGAAGGTTGAGCTTCAAATCCATGAGACATAAATGATTTAGCTTCAGATACTTGCGATATAAGTGATACAGCTACAAATGCAGACGAAATAAACGAGTTAGCTCCAAATCCATGCGAAACACATGATTTAGCTTCAAATCAATGCGATGTAGAACGATTAGCTTCAAATCCATGCGAAGCAAATGATTGAGCTTGAAACACTTGGGATATAAGTGATATAGCTTCAAATGCAGACGAAACCAACTAGTTAGCTTCCAATCCAAGCGAATCACATAATTTAGCTTCAAATCAATTCGATGTAGAAGGTTTAGCTTCAAATCCATGCGAAACAAATGATTTAGCTTCAAACACTTGGTATAAAAGTGATATAGCTTCAAATGCAGACGAAACTAACGAGATAGCTCCAAATCCGTGCGAAACACATGATTTAGCTGCAAATAAATGCTATGTGGAAGGTTTAGCTTCAAATCCATGAGACACAAATGATTTAGCTTCAGATACTTGCGATATAAGTGATACAGCTTCAAATGCAGACGAAATAAACGAGTTAGCTTCCAATCCAAGCGAAAAACATGATTTAGCATTAAATCAATGCGATGTAGATGGTTTAGCTTGAAATCCATTCGAAACAAATGATTTATCTTCAAACACTTGGGATATAAGTGACATATCTTCAAATATAGGCGAAACAAACGATTAAGCTTCCAATCCATGAGAATTACATGATTTAGCTTCAAATCAATGCGATGTAGAAGGTTTAGCTTCAAATCCATGCGACACAAATGATTTAGCTTCAGATACTTGCGATATAAGTGATACAGCTTCAAATGCAGACGAAATAAACGAGTCAGCTTCCAATGCAAGCGAAACACATGATTTAGCATTAAATCAATGCTATGTAGCAGGTTTAGCTTCAAATCCATGAGACACAATTGATTTAGATTCAGATACCTGCGATATAAGTGATACAGCTTCAAATGCAGACGAAACTAACGAGTTAGCTTCAAATCCATGCGAATTATTAAGCCTTATCTTCAAATCTATGCGAAACATATGATTTAGCTGCAAATCAATGCGATGTAGAAGGTTTAGTTTCAAATCCATGCGAAACAAATGATTTAGCTTCAGATACTTGCGATATAAGTGATACAGCTTCAAATGCAGACGAAATTAACGAGTTAGCTTCCAATCCAAGCGAAACACATGATTTAGCATTAAATCAATGCGATGTAGATGGTTTAGCTTGAAATCCATGCGAAACAAATGATTTATCTTCAAACACTTGGGATATAAGTGATATATCTTCAAATGCAGACGAAACAAACGATTTAGCTTCCAATCCAAGCGAATTACATGATTTAGCTTCAAATCAATGCGATGTAGAAAGTTTAGCTTCAAATCCATGCGAAACAAATTATTTAGCTTCAGATACTAGCGATATAAGTGTTATAGCTTCAAATGCAGACGAAACTAACGAGCTAGCTTCAAATCCATGCGAAACACATGATTAAGCTTCAAATCAATGCAATGTAGAAGGTTTAGCTTCAAATCCTTGTGACACAAATGATTTACCTTCAGATACTTGCGATATAAGTGGTACAGCTGCAAATGCAGGTGAAATAAACGAGTTAGCTTCCAATCCAAACGAAACACATGATTTAGCTTTAAATCAATGCGATGTAGAAGGTTTAGCTTCAAATCCATGAGACACAAATGATTTAGCTTCAGATACTTGCGATATAAGTGATACAGCTACAAATGCAGACGAAATAAACGAGTTGGCTCCAAATCCATGCGAAACACATGATTTAGCTTCAAATCAACGCGATGTAGAAGGATTAGCTTCAAATCCATGCGAAGCAAATGATTGAGCTTGAAACACTTGGGATATATGTGATAAAGCCTCAAATGCAGACGAAACAATCGAGTTAGCTTCAAATCCATGCGAAACTCATGATTTTGCTGCAAAGCAATGCTATGTAGAAGGTTTAGCTCCAAATCCATGAGACACAAATGATTTAGCTTCAAACACTTGGTTTATAAGTGATATAGCTTCAAATGCAGACGAAGCAAACGAGTTAGCTTCAAAATCCATGCGATACACATCATTTAGCTTTAAATCCATGCGAAGTAGAAGGTTTAGCTTCAAATCCATGCGAAACAAATGATTTATCTTCTTACACTTGGGATATAAGTGATATATCTTCAAATGCAGACGAAACAAACGATTTAGCTTCCAATCCAAGCTAATTACACGATTTAGCTTCAAATCAATGCGATGTAGAAAGTTTAGCTTCAAATCCATGCGAAACACATGATTAAGCTTCAAATCAATGCTATGTAGAAGGTTTAGCTTCAAATCCTTGCGACACAAATGATTTAGCTTCAGATATTTGCGATATAAGTGATACAGCTTCAAATGCAGACGAAACTATCGAGTTAGCTTCAAATCCATGCAAATTATTAAGGCTTAGCTCCAAATCCATGCGAAACACATGATTTAGCTTCAAATCAATGCGATGTAGCAGGATTAGCTTCAAATCCATGCGAAGCAAATGATTGAGCTTCAAACTCTTGGGTTATAGGTGATATAGCTTCAACAGCATGCGAAACAAACGAGTTAGCTTCAAATCCACGCGAAACACATGATTTAGCTTCAAATCAATTCGAAGTAGAAGGTTTAGCTTCAAATCCATGAGACACAAATGTTTTAGCTTCAGATACTAGCGATATAAGTGGTATAGCTACAAATGCTGACGATACAACCGAGTTAGCTTCAAATCCAAGCGAATCACATGATTTAGCTTCAAATCCATGAGACACAAATGATTTAGCTTCAGATACTTGCGATATAAGTGATACAGCTTCAAATGCAGACGAAATAAACGAGTTAGCTTCCAATCCAAGCAAAACACATGATTTAGATTTAAATCAATGCGATGTAGAAGGTTTAGCTTGAAATCCATTCGAAACAAATGATTTATCTTCAAACACTTGGGATATAAGTGATATATCTTCAAATGCAGACGAAACAAACGATTTAGCTTCCAATCCAAGCGAATTACATGATTTAGCGTCAAATCAATGCGATGTAGAAAGTTTAGCTTCAAATCCATGCGAAACAAATTATTTAGCTTCAGATACTAGCGATATAAGTGTTATAGCTTCAAATGCAGATGAAACTAACGAGTCAGCTTCAAATCCATGCGAAACACATGATTAAGCTTCAAATCAATGCTACGTAGAAGGATTAGCTTCAAATCCTTGCGACACAAACGATTTAGCTTCAGATACTTGCGATATAAGTGATACAGCTGCAAATACAGATGATATAGACGAGTTAGCTTCCAATCCAAGCGAAACACATGATTTAGCTTTAAATCAATGCGATGTAGAAGGTTTAGCTACAAATCCATGCGAAACAAATGATTTAGCTTCAAACACTTGGGATATAAGCGATATAGCTTCAAATGCAGACGAAACCAACTTGTTAGCATCCAATCCAAGCGAATAACATAATTTAGCTTCAAATCAATGCGATGTAGATGGTTTAGTTTCAAATCCATGCGAAACAAATGATTTAGCTTCAAACACTTGGGATATAAGTGATACAGCTTCAAATGCAGACGAAACTAACGAGTTAGCTTCAAATCTATGCGAAACACATGGTTAAGCTTCAAATCAATGCTATGTAGAAGGATTAGCTTCAAATCCTTGCAACACATACGATTTAGCTTCAGATACTTGCGATATAAGTGATACAGCTGCAAATGCAGATGAAATAAACGAGTTAGCTTGCAATCCAAGCGAAACACATGATTTAGCTTTTAATCAATGCGATGTAGAAGGTTAATCTTCAAATTCATGCGAAGCAAATGATTTAGCTTCAAATACAAGCGAATTACATGATTTAGCTTCAAATCAATGCGAAACAAATGATATAGGTTCAGATGCTTGCGATATATCTGATAAATTCAAATGTAGGGGAAACAAACGAGTTAGCATCAAATCCATGCAAAATACATGATTTAGCTTCAAATCAATGCGATGCAGAAGGTTTAGCTTCAAATCCATGCGAAACAAATGATTTAGCATCAAACACTTGGGATATAAGTGATATAGCTTCAAATGCAGACGAATCAAACGAGTTAGCTTCAAAATCCATGCGGTACACATCATTTAGCTTTAAATCCATGCAAAACACATGATTTAGCTTCAAATCAATGCGAAGTAGAAGGCTTATCTTCAAATCCATGCGAAACAAATGATTCAGCTTCAGATATTTGCGATATAAGTTATATAACTTCAAATGCAGACGAAACAAACGTGCTAGCTTCAACTCCATTCGAAACACATTATTTAGCTTCAAAACAATGCGATGTGGAAGGTTTAGCTTCAAACCAATGCGATGTGCAAGATTTAGCTTCAAACCAATGCGATGTGTAAGGTTTAGCTTCAAATCCATGCGACATAAATGACTTGCATCAGATACTTGCGATATAATTGATATAGCTTCAAATGCAGGCGAAACAAACGAAGTAGCTTCAAATCCAAACGAAACACATGCTTTAGCTTCAAATCAACGCGAAGTAGAAGGCTTAGCTTCAAATCCGCGCGAAACAAATGATTCAGGTTCAACTACTTGCGATATAACTGATATACCTTCATATGCAGGGAAACAAACGAGTTAGCATAAAATCCATGCAAAACACATGCTTTAGCGGCAAATCAAGGCGATGTAGAAGGTTTAGCTTCAAATCCATGCGGAACGAATGATTTAGATTCAGATAATTGCGTTATAAGCGATATACGTTCAAATGCAGACGAATCAGACGGGGCAGCTTCAAAATCCATGCGACACACACGATTTAGCTTCAAATCAATGTGATGTGGAAGGTTTAGCTTCAAATCCAAACGAAACAAATGATTTAGCATCATATACTTGCGATATAAGTGATGTAGCATCAAATCCTGGCGAAAATAACGAGTTAGCTTCAAATCCATGCGAAACACATGATTTAGCTTCAAATCAATGCGATGTAGAAGGTTTAGCTTCAAATCCATACGAAACAAATGATTTAGCTTCAGATACTTGCGATATAAGTGATATAGCATCAAATGCTGGCGAAACGACCGAGTTAGCTTCAAATCCATGCGAAACACATGATTTAGCTGCAAATAAATGCGATGTAGAAGGTTTAGCTTCAAATCCATGCGAAACAAATTATATAGCTTCAGATACTTACGATATAAGTGATATAGCTTCAAATGCAGGGGAAACAAACGAGTTAGCATCAAATCGATGCAAAACACATGATTTAGCTTCAAATCAAAGCGATGTGGAAGGTATAGCTTCAAATCCATGCAAAACACATGATTTAGCTTTAAATCAATGCGAAGTAGAAGGCTTATCTTCAAATCCATGCGACACAAATCATTCAGCTTCAGATACTTGCGATATAAGTGATACAACTTCAAATGCAGTCGAATCAAACGTGCTAAATTCAACTCCATACGAAACACATTATTTAGCTTCAAAACAATGCGATGTGGAAGGTTTAGCTTCAAACCAATGCGATGTGCACGATTTAGCTTCAAACCAATGCGATTTGTAAGGGTTAGCTTCAAATCCATGCGACTCAAATGACTTGCAGCAGATACTTGCGATATAAGTGATATAGCTACAAATGCAGGCGAAACAAACGAAGTAGCTTCAAATCCAAACGAAACACATGCTTTAGTTTCAAATCAACGCGAAGTAGAAGGCTTAGCTTCAAATTCATGCGAAACAAATGATTTAGCTTCAAATCAATGCGATGTAGAAGGTTTAGCTTCAAATTCATGCGAAGCAAATGATTTAGCTTCAAATACAAGCGAATTACATGATTTAGCTTCAAATCAATGCGAAACAAATGATATAGGTTCAGATGCTTGCGATATATCTGATAAATTCAAATGTAGGGGAAAAAAACGAGTTAGCATCAAATCCATGCAAAATACATGATTTAGCTTCAAATCAATGCGATGCAGAAGGTTTAGCTTCAAATCCATGCGAAACAAATGATTTAGCATCAAACACTTGGGATATAAGTGATATAGCTTCAAATGCAGACGAATCAAACGAGTTAGCTTCAAAATCCATGCGGTACACATCATTTAGCTTTAAATCCATGCAAAACACATGATTTAGCTTCAAATCAATGCGAAGTAGAAGGCTTATCTTCAAATCCATGCGAAACAAATGATTCAGCTTCAGATATTTGCGATATAAGTTATATAACTTCAAATGCAGACGAAACAAACGTGCTAGCTTCAACTCCATTCGAAACACATTATTTAGCTTCAAAACAATGCGATGTGGAAGGTTTAGCTTCAAACCAATGCGATGTGCAAGATTTAGCTTCAAACCAATGCGATGTGTAAGGTTTAGCTTCAAATCCATGCGACATAAATGACTTGCATCAGATACTTGCGATATAATTGATATAGCTTCAAATGCAGGCGAAACAAACGAAGTAGCTTCAAATCCAAACGAAACACATGCTTTAGCTTCAAATCAACGCGAAGTAGAAGGCTTAGCTTCAAATCCGCGCGAAACAAATGATTCAGGTTCAACTACTTGCGATATAACTGATATACCTTCATATGCAGGGAAACAAACGAGTTAGCATAAAATCCATGCAAAACACATGCTTTAGCGGCAAATCAAGGCGATGTAGAAGGTTTAGCTTCAAATCCATGCGGAACGAATGATTTAGATTCAGATAATTGCGTTATAAGCGATATACGTTCAAATGCAGACGAATCAGACGGGGCAGCTTCAAAATCCATACGACACACACGATTTAGCTTCAAATCAATGTGATGTGGAAGGTTTAGCTTCAAATCCAAACGAAACAAATGATTTAGCATCATATACTTGCGATATAAGTGATGTAGCATCAAATCCTGGCGAAACTAACGAGTTAGCTTCAAATCCATGCGAAACACATGATTTAGCTTCAAATCAATGCGATGTAGAAGGTTTAGCTTCAAATCCATACGAAACAAATGATTTAGCTTCAGATACTTGCGATATAAGTGATATAGCATCAAATGCTGGCGAAACGACCGAGTTAGCTTCAAATCCATGCGAAACACATGATTTAGCTGCAAATAAATGCGATGTAGAAGGTTTAGCTTCAAATCCATGCGAAACAAATTATATAGCTTCAGATACATACGATATAAGTGATATAGCTTCAAATGCAGGGGAAACAAACGAGTTAGCATCAAATCCATGCAAAACACATGATTTAGCTTCAAATCAAAGCGATGTGGAAGGTATAGCTTCAAATCCATGCAAAACACATGATTTAGCTTTAAATCAATGCGAAGTAGAAGGCTTATCTTCAAATCCATGCGACACAAATCATTCAGCTTCAGATACTTGCGATATAAGTGATACAACTTCAAATGCAGTCGAATCAAACGTGCTAAATTCAACTCCATACGAAACACATTTTTTAGCTTCAAAACAATGCGATGTGGAAGGTTTAGCTTCAAACCAATGCGATGTGCACGATTTAGCTTCAAACCAATGCGATTTGTAAGGGTTAGCTTCAAATCCATGCGACTCAAATGACTTGCAGCAGATACTTGCGATATAAGTGATATAGCTACAAATGTAGGCGAAACAAACGAAGTAGCTTCAAATCCAAACGAAACACATGCTTTAGTTTCAAATCAACGCGAAGTAGAAGGCTTAGCTTCAAATTCATGCGAAACAAATGATTTAGCTTCAAATCAATGCGATGTAGAAGGTTTAGCTTCAAATCCATGCCTAACAATTGATTTAGCATCAAACACTTGGGATATACAAACGTGTTAGCTTCAAATTCAACCGAAACACATGATTTAGCTTCAAATCAATGCGCTGTAGAAGGTTTAGCTTCAAATCCATGCGAAACAAATGATTTAGCTTCAAACACTTGGTATAAAAGTGATATAGCTTCAAATGCAGACGAAACTAACGAGATAGCTCCAAATCCATGCGAAACACATGATTTAGCTGCAAATAAATGCTATGTGGAAGGTTTAGTTTCAAATCCATGAGACACAAATGAGTTAGCTTCAGATACTTGCGATATAAGTGATACAGCTTCAAATGCAGACGAAATAAACGAGTTTGCTTCCAATCCAAGCGAAAAACACGATCTAGCATTAAATCAATGCGATGTAGATGGTTTAGCTTGAAATCCATTCGAAACAAATGATTTGTCTTCAAACACTTGGGATATAAGTGACATATCTCCAAATATAGGCAAAACAAACGATTTAGCTTCCAATCCAAGCGAATTACATGATTTTGCTCCAAATCAATGCGATGTAGAAGGTTTAGCTTCAAATCCATGCGACACAAATGATTTAGCTTCAGATACTTGCGATATAAGTGATACAGCTTCAAATGCAGACGAAACTAACGAGTTAGCTTCAAATTCAACCGAAACACATGATTTAGCTTCAAATCAATGCGATGTAGAAAGTTCAGCTTCAAATCCATGCGACACAAATCATTTAGCTTAAGTTACTTGCGATATATGTGATACAGATTCAAATGCAGGCGAAACGGACAAGTTAGCTTCAGATCTATGCGAATCACATGATTTAGCTGCAAATCAATGCGATGTAGAAGGTTTAGCTTCAAATCCATGCCTAACAATTGATTTAGCATCAAACACTTGGGATATGAGTGATATAGCTTCAAATGCAGACGAAACAAACGAGTTAGCTTCAAATTCAACCGAAACACATGATTTAGCTTCAAATCAATGCGCTGTAGAAGGTTTAGCTTCAAATCCATGCGAAACAAATGATTTAGCTTCAAACACTTGGTATAAAAGTGATATAGCTTCAAATGCAGACGAAACTAACGAGATAGCTCCAAATCCATGCGAAACACATGATTTAGCTGCAAGTAAATGCTATGTGGAAGGTTTAGCTTCTAATCCATGAGACACAAATGATTTAGTTTCAGATACTTGCGATATAAGTGATACAGCTTCAAATGCAGACGAAATAAACGAGTTAGCTTCCAATCCAAGCGAAACACATGATTTAGCATTAAATCAATGCGATGTAGATGGTTTAGCTTGAAATCCATTCGAAACAAATGATTTACCTTCAAACACTTGGGATATAAGTGATATATCTTCAAATAGAGACGAAACAAACGATTTAGCTTCCAATACAAGCGAATTACATGATTTAGCTTCAAATCAATGCGATGTAGAAGGTTTTGCTTCAAATCCATGCGAAACAAATGATTTAGCTTCAAACACTTGGTATATAAGTGTTATAGCTTCAAATGCAGACGAAACTAACGAGTTAGCTTCAAATCCATGCGAAACACATGATTAAGCTTCAAATCAATTCGAAGTAGAAGGTTTAGCTTCAAATCCATGAGACACAAATGATTTAGTTTCAAATCAATGCGATGTAGAATGATTAGCTTCAAATCCATGCGAAGCATATGATTGAGCTTCAAACACTTGGGATATACGTGATATAGCTTTAAATGCAGACGAAATAAACGAGTTAGCTTCAAATCCATTCGAAACACATGATTTAGCTGCAAATAAATGCGATGTAGAAGGTTTAGCTCCAAATCCATGCGTAACAAATGATTTAGCTTCAAACACTTGGGATATAAGTGATACAGCTTCAAATGCAGACGAAACAAACGAGATAGCTTCAAATCCATGCGAAACTCATGATTTAGCTGCTAATCAATGCGATGTGGAAGGGTTAGCTTCAAATCCATGCGAAGCAAATGATTGAGCTTCAAACACTTGGTATAAAAGTGATATAGCTTCAAATGCAGACGAAACTAACGAGATAGCTCCAAATCCATGCGAAACACATGATTTAGCTGCAAATCAATGCGATGTAGAAGGTTTAGCTTCAAATCCATGCCTAACAATTGATTTAGCATCAAACACTTGGGATATGAGTGATATAGCTTCAAATGCAGACGAAACAAACGAGTTAGCTTCAAATCCATGCGAAACACATGACTAAGCTTCAAATCAATGCTATGTAGAAGGTTTCGCTTCAAATCCTTGTGACACAAATGATTTAGATTCAGATACTTGCGATATAAGTGATACAGCTTCAAATGCAGACGAAACTAACGAGTTAGCTTCAAATCCATGCGAATTATTAAGGCTTAGCTTCAAATCTATGCGAAACACATGATTTAGCTGCAAATCAATGCGATGTAGAAGGTTCAGCTTGAAATCCATGCGAAACAAATGATTTAGCTTCAGATACTAGCGATATAAGTGATATAGCTTCAAATGCAGACGAAATTAACGAGTTAGCTCCAAATCCATGCGAAATACATGATTTAGCTTCAAATAAATGCGATGTAGCAGGATTAGCTTCAAATCCATGAGAAGCAAATGATTGAGCTTAAAACGCTTGGGTTATAGGTGATATAGCTTCAACAGCATGCGAAACAAACGAGTTAGCTTCAAATCCATCCGAAACACATGATTTGGCTTCACATCAATTCGAAGTAGAAGGTTTAGCTTCAAATCCATGAGACACAAATGATTTAGTTTCAAATCAATGCGATGTAGAATGATTAGCTTCAAATCCATGCGAAGCAAATGATTGAGCTTCAAACACTTGGGATATATGTGATATAGCTTCAAATGCAGACGAAATAAACGAGTTAGCTTCAAATCCATTCGAAACACACGATTTAGCTGCAAATAAATGCGATGTAGAAGGTTTAGCTTCCAACCCATGCGAAGCAAATGATTGAGCTTCAAACACTAGGGATATATGTGATATAGCTTCAAATCCAGACGATACAAACGAGTTAGCTTCAAATCCATGCGAAACACATGATTTAGCTTCAAATCAATTCGAAGTTGAAGGTTTAGCTTCAAATCCATGAGACACAAATGATTTAGCTTCAGATACTAGCGATATAAGTGGTATAGCTACAAATGCAGACGAAACAACCGAGTTAGCTTCAAATCCAAGCGAATCACATGATTTAGCTTCAAATCCATGAGACACAAATGATTTAGCTTCAGATACTTGCTATATAAGTGATACAGCTACAAATGCAGACGAAATAAACGAGTTAGCTTCCAATCCAAGCGAAACACATCATTTAGCATTAAATGAATGCTATGTAGAAGGTTTAGCTTCAAATCCATGAGACACAAATGATTTAGCTTCAAACACTTGGTATATAAGTGATATAGCTTCAAATGCAGACGAAGCAAACGAGTTAGCTTCAAAATCCATGCGATACACATCATTTAGCTTTAAATGCATGCGAAGTAGAAGGTTTAGCTTCAAATCCATGCGAAACAAATGATTTAGCTTCAAATCAATGCGATGTAGAAGGATTAGCTTCAAATCCATGCGAAGCAAATGATTAAGCTTCAAACACTTGGGATACATCTGATATAGCTTCAAATGCCGACGAAACAAACGAGTTAGCTTCAAATCCATGCGAAACACACGATTTAGCTGCAAATCAATGCTATGTAGAAGCTTTAGCTTCAAATCCATGAGACACAAATGATTTAGCTTCAGATACTTGCGATATAAGTGATACAGCTTCAAATGCAAGACGAAATAAACGAGTTAGCTTCCAATCAAAGCGAAACACATGATTTAGCATTAAATCAATGTGATGTAGAAAGTTTAGCTTGAAATCCACGAGAAACAAATGATTTATCTTCAAACACTTGGGATATAAGTGATATAGCTTCAAATGCAGACGAAACAAACGAGTTAGATTTAAATCCAAGCGAAACACATGATTTAGCTTCAAATCGATGTCATGTAGAAGGTTTAGCTTCAAATCCTTGCGAAACACATGATTGAGCTACAAATCAATGCGATGTAGAAGGTTAAGCTTCAAATTCATGCGAAGCAAATGATTTAGCTTCAAATACTTGCGATATATGAGATATAGCTTCAAGTGCTGACGAAACAAACGAGTTAGCTTCAAATCCATTCGAAACACACGATTTAGCTGCAAATAAATGCGATGTAGAAGGTTTAGCTTCCAACCCATGCGAAGCAAATGATTGAGCTTCAAACACTTGGGATATATGTGATATAGCTTCAAATCCAGACGATACAAACGAGTTAGCTTCAAATCCATGCGAAACACATGATTTAGCTTCAAATCAATTCGAAGTAGAAGGTTTAGCTTCAAATCCATGAGACACAAATGATTTAGCTTCAGATACTAGCGATATAAGTGGTATAGCTACAAATGCAGACGAAACAAACGTGTTAGCTTCAAATTCAACCGAAACACATGATTTAGCTTCAAATCAATGCGCTGTAGAAGGTTTAGCTTCAAATCCATGCGAAACAAATGATTTAGCTTCAAACACTTGGTATAAAAGTGATATAGCTTCAAATGCAGACGAAACTAACGAGATAGCTCCAAATCCATGCGAAACACATGATTTAGCTGCAAATAAATGCTATGTGGAAGGTTTAGTTTCAAATCCATGAGACACAAATGAGTTAGCTTCAGATACTTGCGATATAAGTGATACAGCTTCAAATGCAGACGAAATAAACGAGTTTGCTTCCAATCCAAGCGAAAAACACGATTTAGCATTAAATCAATGCGATGTAGATGGTTTAGCTTGAAATCCATTCGAAACAAATGATTTGTCTTCAAACACTTGGGATATAAGTGACATATCTCCAAATATAGGCGAAACAAACGATTTAGCTTCCAATCCAAGCGAATTACATGATTTTGCTCCAAATCAATGCGATGTAGAAGGTTTAGCTTCAAATCCATGCGACACAAATGATTTAGCTTCAGATACTTGCGATATAAGTGATACAGCTTCAAATGCAGACGAAACTAACGAGTTAGCTTCAAATTCAACCGAAACACATGATTTAGCTTCAAATCAATGCGATGTAGAAAGTTCAGCTTCAAATCCATGCGACACAAATCATTTAGCTTAAGTTACTTGCGATATATGTGATACAGATTCAAATGCAGGCGAAACGGACAAGTTAGCTTCAGATCTATGCGAATCACATGATTTAGCTGCAAATCAATGCGATGTAGAAGGTTTAGCTTCAAATCCATGCCTAACAATTGATTTAGCATCAAACACTTGGGATATGAGTGATATAGCTTCAAATGCAGACGAAACAAACGAGTTAGCTTCAAATTCAACCGAAACACATGATTTAGCTTCAAATCAATGCGCTGTAGAAGGTTTAGCTTCAAATCCATGCGAAACAAATGATTTAGCTTCAAACACTTGGTATAAAAGTGATATAGCTTCAAATGCAGACGAAACTAACGAGATAGCTCCAAATCCATGCGAAACACATGATTTAGCTGCAAGTAAATGCTATGTGGAAGGTTTAGCTTCTAATCCATGAGACACAAATGATTTAGTTTCAGATACTTGCGATATAAGTGATACAGCTTCAAATGCAGACGAAATAAACGAGTTAGCTTCCAATCCAAGCGAAACACATGATTTAGCATTAAATCAATGCGATGTAGATGGTTTAGCTTGAAATCCATTCGAAACAAATGATTTACCTTCAAACACTTGGGATATAAGTGATATATCTTCAAATAGAGACGAAACAAACGATTTAGCTTCCAATACAAGCGAATTACATGATTTAGCTTCAAATCAATGCGATGTAGAAGGTTTTGCTTCAAATCCATGCGAAACAAATGATTTAGCTTCAAACACTTGGTATATAAGTGTTATAGCTTCAAATGCAGACGAAACTAACGAGTTAGCTTCAAATCCATGCGAAACACATGATTAAGCTTCAAATCAATTCGAAGTAGAAGGTTTAGCTTCAAATCCATGAGACACAAATGATTTAGTTTCAAATCAATGCGATGTAGAATGATTAGCTTCAAATCCATGCGAAGCATATGATTGAGCTTCAAACACTTGGGATATACGTGATATAGCTTCAAATGCAGACGAAATAAACGAGTTAGCTTCAAATCCATTCGAAACACATGATTTAGCTGCAAATAAATGCGATGTAGAAGGTTTAGCTCCAAATCCATGCGTAACAAATGATTTAGCTTCAAACACTTGGGATATAAGTGATACAGCTTCAAATGCAGACGAAACAAACGAGATAGCTTCAAATCCATGCGAAACTCATGATTTAGCTGCTAATCAATGCGATGTGGAAGGTTTAGCTTCAAATCCATGCGAAGCAAATGATTGAGCTTCAAACACTTGGTATACAAGTGATATAGCTTCAAATGCAGACGAAACTAACGAGATAGCTCCAAATCCATGCGAAACACATGATTTAGCTGCAAATCAATGCGATGTAGAAGGTTTAGCTTCAAATCCATGCCTAACAATTGATTTAGCATCAAACACTTGGGATATGAGTGATATAGCTTCAAATGCAGACGAAACAAACGAGTTAGCTTCAAATCCATGCGAAACACATGACTAAGTTTCAAATCAATGCTATGTAGAAGGTTTCGCTTCAAATCCTTGTGACACAAATGATTTAGCTTCAGATACTTGCGATATAAGTGATACAGCTTCAAATGCAGACGAAACTAACGAGTTAGCTTCAAATCCATGCGAATTATTAAGGCTTAGCTTCAAATCTATGCGAAACACATGATTTAGCTGCAAATCAATGCGATGTAGAAGGTTCAGCTTGAAATCCATGCGAAACAAATGATTTAGCTTCAGATACTAGCGATATAAGAGATATAGCTTCAAATGCAGACGAAATTAACGAGTTAGCTCCAAATCCATGCGAAATACATGATTTAGCTTAAAATCAATGCGATGTAGCAGGATTAGCTTCAAATCCATGAGAAGCAAATGATTGAGCTTCAAACGCTTGGGTTATATGTGATATAGCTTCAACAGCATGCGAAACAAACGAGTTAGCTTCAAATCCATGCGAAACACATGATTTGGCTTCACATCAATTCGAAGTAGAAGGTTTAGCTTCAAATCCATGAGACACAAATGATTTAGTTTCAAATCAATGCGATGTAGAATGATTAGCTTCAAATCCATGCGAAGCAAATGATTGAGCTTCAAACACTTGGGATATATGTGATATAGCTTCAAATGCAGACGAAATAAACGAGTTAGCTTCAAATCCATTCGAAACACACGATTTAGCTGCAAATAAATGCGATGTAGAAGGTTTAGCTTCCAACCCATGCGAAGCAAATGATTGAGCTTCAAACACTTGGGATATATGTGATATAGCTTCAAATCCAGACGATACAAACGAGTTAGCTTCAAATCCATGCGAAACACATGATTTAGCTTCAAATCAATTCGAAGTAGAAGGTTTAGCTTCAAATCCATGAGACACAAATGATTTAGCTTCAGATACTAGCGATATAAGTGGTATAGCTACAAATGCAGACGAAACAACCGAGTTAGCTTCAAATCCAAGCGAATCACATGATTTAGCTTCAAATCCATGAGACACAAATGATTTAGCTTCAGATACTTGCGATATAAGTGATACAGCTACAAATGCAGACGAAATAAACGAGTTAGCTTCCAATCCAAGCGAAACACATCATTTAGCATTAAATGAATGCTATGTAGAAGGTTTAGCTTCAAATCCATGAGACACAAATGATTTAGCTTCAAACACTTGGTATATAAGTGATATAGCTTCAAATGCAGACGAAGCAAACGAGTTAGCTTCAAAATCCATGCGATACACATCATTTAGCTTTAAATACATGCGAAGTAGAAGGTTTAGCTTCAAATCCATGCGAAACAAATGATTTAGCTTCAAATCAATGCGATGTAGAAGGATTAGCTTCAAATCCATGCGAAGAAAATGATTAAGCTTCAAACACTTGGGATACATCTGATATAGCTTCAAATGCCGACGAAACAAACGAGTTAGCTTCAAATCCATGCGAAACACACGATTTAGCTGCAAATCAATGCTATGTAGAAGCTTTAGCTTCAAATCCATGAGACACAAATGATTTAGCTTCAGATACTTGCGATATAAGTGATACAGCTTCAAATGCAAGACGAAATAAACGAGTTAGCTTCCAATCCAAGCGAAACACATGATTTAGCATTAAATCAATGTGATGTATAAGGTTTAGCTTGAAATCCACGCGAAACAAATGATTTATCTTCAAACACTTGGGATATAAGTGATATAGCTTCAAATGCAGACGAAACAAACGAGTTAGATTTAAATCCAAGCGAAACACATGATTTAGCTTCAAATCGATGTCATGTAGAAGGTTTAGCTTCAAATCCTTGCGAAACACATGATTGAGCTACAAATCAATGCGATGTAGAAGGTTAAGCTTCAAATTCATGCGAAGCAAATGATTTTGCTTCAAACACTTGGGATATATGTGATATAGCTTCAAATGCAGACGAAATAAACGAGTTAGCTTCAAATCCATTCGAAACACACGATTTAGCTGCAAATAAATGCGATGTAGAAGGTTTAGCTTCCAACCCATGCGAAGCAAATGATTGAGCTTCAAACACTTGGGATATATGTGATATAGCTTCAAATCCAGACGATACAAACGAGTTAGCTTCAAATCCATGCGAAACACATGATTTAGCTTCAAATCAATTCGAAGTAGAAGGTTTAGCTTCAAATCCATGAGACACAAATGATTTAGCTTCAGATACTAGCGATATAAGTGGTATAGCTACAAATGCAGACGAAACAACCGAGTTAGCTTCAAATCCAAGCGAATCACATGATTTAGCTTCAAATCCTTGAGACACAAATGATTTAGCTTCAGATACTTGCGATATAAGTGATACAGCTACAAATGCAGACGAAATAAACGAGTTAGCTTCCAATCCAAGCGAAACACATCATTTAGCATTAAATGAATGCTATGTAGAAGGTTTAGCTTCAAATCCATGAGACACAAATGATTTAGCTTCAAACACTTGGTATATAAGTGATATAGCTTCAAATGCAGACGAAGCAAACGAGTTAGCTTCAAAATCCATGCGATACACATCATTTAGCTTTAAATGCATGCGAAGTAGAAGGTTTAGCTTCAAATCCATGCGAAACAAATGATTTAGCTTCAAATCAATGCGATGTAGAATGATTAGCTTCAAATCCATGCGAAGCAAATGATTAAGCTTCAAACACTTGGGATACATCTGATATAGCTTCAAATGCCGACGAAACAAACGAGTTAGCTTCAAATCCATGCGAAACACACGATTTAGCTGCAAATCAATGCTATGTAGAAGCTTTAGCTTCAAATCCATGAGACACAAATGATTTAGCTTCAGATACTTGCGATATAAGTGATACAGCTTCAAATGCAAGACGAAATAAACGAGTTAGCTTCCAATCCAAGCGAAACACATGATTTAGCATTAAATCAATGTGATGTAGAAGGTTTAGCTTGAAATCCACGCGAAACAAATGATTTATCTTCAAACACTTGGGATATAAGTGATATAGCTTCAAATGCAGACGAAACAAACGAGTTAGATTTAAATCCAAGCGAAACACATGATTTAGCTTCAAATCGATGTCATGTAGAAGGTTTAGCTTCAAATCCTTGCGAAACACATGATTGAGCTACAAATCAATGCGATGTAGAAGGTTAAGCTTCAAATTCATGCGAAGCAAATGATTTTGCTTCAAACACTTGGGATATATGTGATATAGCTTCAAATGCAGACGAAATAAACGAGTTAGCTTCAAATCCATTCGAAACACACGATTTAGCTGCAAATAAATGCGATGTAGAAGGTTTAGCTTCCAACCCATGCGAAGCAAATGATTGAGCTTCAAACACTTGGGATATATGTGATATAGCTTCAAATCCAGACGATACAAACGAGTTAGCTTCAAATCCATGCGAAACACATGATTTAGCTTCAAATCAATTCGAAGTAGAAGGTTTAGCTTCAAATCCATGAGACACAAATGATTTAGCTTCAGATACTAGCGATATAAGTGATACAGCTACAAATGCAGACGAAATAAACGAGTTAGCTTCCAATCCAAGCGAAACACATCATTTAGCATTAAATGAATGCTATGTAGAAGGTTTAGCTTCAAATCCATGAGACACAAATGATTTAGCTTCAAACACTTGGTATATAAGTGATATAGCTTCAAATGCAGACGAAGCAAACGAGTTAGCTTCAAAATCCATGCGATACACATCATTTAGCTTTAAATGCATGCGAAGTAGAAGGTTCAGCTTCAAATCCATGCGAAACAAATGATTTAGCTTCAAATCAATGCGATGTAGAATGATTAGCTTCAAATCCATGCGAAGCAAATGATTAAGCTTCAAACACTTGGGATACATCTGATATAGCTTCAAATGCCGACGAAACAAACGAGTTAGCTTCAAATCCATGTGAAACACACGATTTAGCTGCAAATCAATGCTATGTAGAAGCTTTAGCTTCAAATCCATGAGACACAAATGATTTAGCTTCAGATACTTGCGATATAAGTGATACAGCTTCAAATGCAAGACGAAATAAACGAGTTAGCTTCCAATCCAAGCGAAACACATGATTTAGCATTAAATGAATGTGATGTAGAAGGTTTAGCTTGAAATCCACGCGAAACAAATGATTTATCTTCAAACACTTGGGATATAAGTGATATAGCTTCAAATGCAGACGAAACAAACGAGTTAGATTTAAATCCAAGCGAAACACATGATTTAGCTTCAAATCGATGTCATGTAGAAGGTTTAGCTTCAAATCCTTGCGAAACACATGATTGAGCTACAAATCAATGCGATGTAGAAGGTTAAGCTTCAAATTCATGCGAAGCAAATGATTTAGCTTCAAATACTTGCGATATATGTGATATAGCTTCAAGTGCTGACGAAACAAACGAGTTAGCTTCAAATCCAAGCGCAACACATGACTTAGCTGCAAATGAATACGATGTAGAAGGTTTAGCTTCAAATCCAAGCGAAACAAATGATTTAGCTTCAGATACTAGCGATAGAAGTGATATAGCATCGAATGCAGGCGAAACGAACGAGTTAGCTTCAAATCCATGTGAAACACATGATTTAGCTTTAAATCCATGCGAAGTAGAAGGCTTAGCTTCAAATCCATGCGAAACAAATGATTTAGGTTCAGATGCTTGCGATATATCTGATAAATTCAAATGTAGGGGAAACAAACGAGTTAGCATCAAATCCATGCAAAACACATGATTTAGCTTCAAATCAATGCGATGCAGAAGGTTTAGCTTCAAATCCATGCGAAACATATGATTTAGCATCAAACACTTGGGATATAAGTGATATAGCTTCAAATGCAGACGAATCAAACGAGTTAGCTTCAAAATCCATGCGGTACACATCATTTAGCTTTAAATCCATGCAAAACACATGATATAGCTTCAAAATCAATGCGAAGTAGAAGGCTTATCTTCAAATCCATGCGAAACAAATAATTCAGCTTCAGATATTTGCGATATAAGTTATATAACTTCAAATGCAGACGAAACAAACGTGCTAGCTTCAACTCCATACGAAACACATTATTCAGCTTCAAAACAATGCGATGTGGAAGGTTTAGCTTCAAACCAATGCGATGTGCAAGATTTAGCTTCAAACCAATGCGATGTGTAAGGTTTAGCTTCAAATCCATGCGACACAAATGAGTTGCATCAGATACTTGCGATATAATTGATATAGTTTCAAATGCAGGGGAAACAAACGAGTTAGCTTCAAATCCATGCGAAACACATGATTTAGCAGCAAATAAATGCGGAGTAGAAGGCTTAGCTTCAAATCCATGCGAAACAAAAGATTTTTCATGAAATACTTGCGATACAAGTGATATAGCTTCAAATGCAGACGAATCAAACGAGTTAGCTTTAAAATCCATGCGATACACACGATTTAGCTCCAAATCAATGCGAAATAGAAGGATTAGATTCAAATCCAAGCGAAGCAAATGATTGAGCTTCAAACACTTGGGATATATGTGATATAGCTTCAAATGCAGGCGAAACAAACGAGTTAGCTTCAAATCCAAACGAATCACATGATTTAGCTTCAATTCAATGCGATGTAGAAGGTTTAGCTTCAAATCCATGCGAAACACATGATTTAGCTTCAAATCAATGCGGAATAGAAGGTTTAGCTTCAAAAGCATGCGAAACACACGATTTAGCTTCAAATCAATGCGGAGTAGAAGGTTTAGCTTCAAATGCATGCGAAACACATGATTTAGCTTCAAATCAATGCGGAATAGAAGGTTTAGCTTCAAATGCATGCGAAACACATGATTTAGCTTCAAATCAATGCGGAGTAGAAGGTTTAGCTTCAAATGCATGCGAAACACATGAGTTATCTTCAAATACTTGAGATATAAATGATTTAGCTTCAACTGCATGCGAAACAAACGAGAGCGCATCAAATACATGCGAAACACATGACTTGGCTTCAAATCAATGCGGTGTAGAAGGTTTAGCTTCAAATGCATGCGAAACACATGATTTAGCTTCAAATCAATGCGGAGTAGAAGGTTTAACTTCAAATGCATGCGAAACACATGAGTTAGCTTCAAATCAATGCGATGTGGAAGGTTTAGCTTCAAATCCATGCGAAGCAAATGATTGAGCTTCAAACACTTGGTATAAAAGTGATATAGCTTCAAATGCAGACGAAACTAACGAGATAGCTCCAAATCCATGCGAAACACATGATTTAGCTGCAAATCAATGCGATGTAGAAGGTTTAGCTTCAAATCCATGCCTAACAATTGATTTAGCATCAAACACTTGGGATATGAGTGATATAGCTTCAAATGCAGACGAAACAAACGAGTTAGCTTCAAATCCATGCGAAACACATGACTAAGCTTCAAATCAATGCTATGTAGAAGGTTTCGCTTCAAATCCTTGTGACACAAATGATTTAGCTTCAGATACTTGCGATATAAGTGATACAGCTTCAAATGCAGACGAAACTAACGAGTTAGCTTCAAATCCATGCGAATTATTAAGGCTTAGCTTCAAATCTTTGCGAAACACATGATTTAGCTGCAAATCAATGCGATGTAGAAGGTTCAGCTTGAAATCCATGCGAAACAAATGATTTAGCTTCAGATACTAGCGATATAAGTGATATAGCTTCAAATGCAGACGAAATTAACGAGTTAGCTCCAAATCCATGCGAAATACATGATTTGGCTTCACATCAATTCGAAGTAGAAGGTTTAGCTTCAAATCCATGAGACACAAATGATTTAGTTTCAAATCAATGCGATGTAGAATGATTAGCTTCAAATCGATGCGAAGCAAATGATTGAGCTTCAAACACTTGGGATATATGTGATATAGCTTCAAATGCAGACGAAATAAACGAGTTAGCTTCAAATCCATTCGAAACACACGATTTAGCTGCAAATAAATGCGATGTAGAAGGTTTAGCTTCCAACCCATGCGAAGCAAATGATTGAGCTTCAAACACTTGGGATATATGTGATATAGCTTCAAATCCAGACGATACAAACGAGTTAGCTTCAAATCCATGCGAAACACATGATTTAGCTTCAAATCAATTCGAAGTAGAAGGTTTAGCTTCAAATCCATGAGACACAAATGATTTAGCTTCAGATACTAGCGATATAAGTGGTATAGCTACAAATGCAGACGAAACAACCGAGTTAGCTTCAAATCCAAGCGAATCACATGATTTAGCTTCAAATCCATGAGACACAAATGATTTAGCTTCAGATACTTGCGATATAAGTGATACAGCTACAAATGCAGACGAAATAAACGAGTTAGCTTCCAATCCAAGCGAAACACATCATTTAGCATTAAATGAATGCTATGTAGAAGGTTTAGCTTCAAACACTTGGTATATAAGTGATATAGCTTCAAATGCAGACGAAGCAAACGAGTTAGCTTCAAAATCCATGCGATACACATCATTTAGCTTTAAATGCATGCGAAGTAGAAGGTTTAGCTTCAAATCCATGCGAAACAAATGATTTAGCTTCAAATCAATGCGATGTAGAAGGATTAGCTTCAAATCCATGCGAAGTAAATGATTAAGCTTCAAACACTTGGGATACATCTGATATAGCTTCAAATGCCGACGAAACAAACGAGTTAGCTTCAAATCCATGCGAAACACACGATTTAGCTGCAAATCAATGCTATGTAGAAGCTTTAGCTTCAAATCCATGAGACACAAATGATTTAGCTTCAGATACTTGCGATATAAGTGATACAGCTTCAAATGCAAGACGAAATAAACGAGTTAGCTTCCAATCCAAGCGAAACACATGATTTAGCATTAAATCAATGTGATGTAGAAGGTTTAGCTTGAAATCCACGCGAAACAAATGATTTATCTTCAAACACTTGGGATATAAGTGATATAGCTTCAAATGCAGACGAAACAAACGAGATAGATTTAAATCCAAGCGAAACACATGATTTAGCTTCAAATCGATGTCATGTAGAAGGTTTAGCTTCAAATCCTTGCGAAACACATGATTGAGCTACAAATCAATGCGATGTAGAAGGTTAAGCTTCAAATTCATGCGAAGCAAATGATTTAGCTTCAAATACTTGCGATATATGTGATATAGCTTCAAGTGCTGACGAAACAAACGAGTTAGCTTCAAATCCAAGCGCAACACATGACTTAGCTGCAAATGAATACGATGTAGAAGGTTTAGCTTCAAATCCAAGCGAAACAAATGATTTAGCTTCAGATACTAGCGATAGAAGTGATATAGCATCGAATGCAGGCGAAACGAACGAGTTAGCTTCAAATCCATGTGAAACACATGATTTAGCTTTAAATCCATGCGAAGTAGAAGGCTTAGCTTCAAATCCATGCGAAACAAATGATTTAGGTTCAGATGCTTGCGATATATCTGATAAATTCAAATGTAGGGGAAACAAACGAGTTAGCATCAAATCCATGCAAAACACATGATTTAGCTTCAAATCAATGCGGAATAGAAGGTTTAGCTTCAAAAGCATGCGAAACACATGATTTAGCTTCAAATCAATGCGGAGTAGAAGGTTTAGCTTCAAATGCATGCGAAACACATGATTTAGCTTCAAATCAATGCGGAATAGAAGGTTTAGCTTCAAATGCATGCGAAACACATGATTTAGCTTCAAATCAATGCGGAGTAGAAGGTTTAGCTTCAAATGCATGCGAAACACATGAGTTATCTTCAAATACTTGAGATATAAATGATTTAGCTTCAACTGCATGCGAAACAAACGAGAGCGCATCAAATACATGCGAAACACATGACTTGGCTTCAAATCAATGCGGTGTAGAAGGTTTAGCTTCAAATGCATGCGAAACACATGATTTAGCTTCAAATCAATGCGGAGTAGAAGGTTTAACTTCAAATGCATGCGAAACACATGAGTTAGCTTCAAATCAATGCGGAATAGAAGGTTTAGCTTCAAATACATGCGAAACACATGATTTAGATTCAAATCAATGCGGAGTAGATGGTTTAGCTTCAAATGCATGCGAAACACATGATTTAGCTTCAAATCAATGCCGAATAGAAGGTTTAGCTTCAAATGCATGCGTAACAAATGATTTTTCTTCAAATCAATGCGAAGTAGAAGGTTTAGCTTCAAATGCATTCGAAACACATGAGTTAGCTTCAAATCAATCCGGAATATATGGTTTAGCTTCAAATGCATGCGAAACACATGAAATAGCTTCAAATCAATGCGAAGTAGAAGGTTTAGCTTCAAATGCATGCGAAACACATGTTTTAGTTTTAAATCAATGCGGAGTAGAAGGTTTATCTTCAAATGCATGCGAAACACATGATTTAGCTTCAAATCAATGCGGAGTAGAAGGTTTAACTTCCAATGCATGCGAAACACATGAGTTAGTGTCACATCAATGCGGAATAGAAGGTTTAGCTTCAAATGCATGCGAAACACGTGATTTAGCTTCAAATCAATGCGGAGTAGAAGGTTTAGCTTCAAATGCATGCGAAACACATGATTTAGCTTCAAATCAATGCGGTATAGAAGGTTTAGCTTCAAATCCATGCGAAACACATGACTTAGCTTCAAATCAATGTGGAGTAGAAGGTTTAGCTTCAAATGAATGCGAATCACATGACTTAGCTTCAAATCAATGTGGAGTAGAAGGTTTAGCATCAAATGCATGCGGAACACATGATTTAGCTTCAAATCAATGCCGAATAGAAGGTTTATTTTCGAATGCATACGTAACAAATGATTTAGCTTCAAATCAATGTGGAGTAGAAGGTTTAGCTTCAAATGCATGCGAAACACGTGATTTAGCTTCAAATCAATGCGGAGTAGAAGGTTTAGCTTCAAATGCATGCGAAACACATGAGTTAGCTTCAAATCAATGCGGAATATAAGGTTTAGATTCAAATGCATGCGAAACACATGATTTAGCTTCAAATCAGTGCGGAGTGGAAGGTTTAGCTTCAAATGCATGCGAAACACATGTTTTAGCTTTAAATCAATGCGGAGTAGAAGGTTTAGCTTCAAATGCATGCGAAACTCATGATTTAGCTTCAAATCAATGCGGAGTAGAAGGTTTCACTTCCAATGCATGCGAAACACATGAGTTAGCGTCAAATCAATGCGGAGTAGAAGGTTTAACTTCCAATGCATGCGAAACACATGAGTTAGTGTCACATCAATGCGGAATAGAAGGTTTAGATTCAAATGCATGCGAAACACATGATTTAGCTTCAAATCAATGCGAAGTGGAAGGTTTAGCTTCAAATGCATGCGAAACACATGATTTAGCTTCAAATCAATGCGGTATAGAAGGTTTAGCTTCAAATGCATGCGAAACAAATTATTTAGCTTCAAATCAATGCGGAGTAGAAGGTTTAGCTTCAAATGCATGCTAAACACATGAGTTATCTTCAAATACTTGAGATATAAATGATATAGCTTCAACTGCATGCGAAACACATGATTTAGATTCAAATCAATGCGGAGTAGAAGGTTTAGCTTCAAATGCATGCGAAACAGATGAGTTAGCTTCAAATCAATCCGGAATATATGGTTTAGCTTCAAATGCATGCGAAACACATAATTTAGCTTCAAATCAATGCGAAGTAGAAGGTTTTGCTTCAAATCCATGCGAAACACATGACTTAGCTTCAAATCAATGTGGAGTAGAAGGTTTAGCTTCAAATGCATGCGAAACACATGATTTAGCTACAAATCAATGCCGAATAGAAGGTTTAGCTTCAAATGCATGCGTAACAAATGATTTTGCTTCAAATCAATGCGGAGTGTAAGGTTTAGCTTCGAATGCATGCGAAACACATGATTTAGCTTCAAATCAATGCGGAGTAGAAGGTTTATTTTCTAATGCATGCGAAACACATTAGTTTGCTTCAAATCAATGCGGAATAGAAGGTTTAGCTTCAAATGCATGCGAAGCACATGGTTTAGCTTTAAATCAATGCGGAGTAGAGGGTTTAGCTTCAAATGCATGCGAAACACATGATTTAGCTTCAAATCAATGCGGAGTAGAAGGTTTAGCTTCAAATGCATGCGAAACACATGATTTAGCTTCAAATCAATGCGGAATAGAAGGTTTGGCTTCAAATGCATGCGAAACACATGATTTTGATTCAAATCAATGCGGAGTAGAAGGTTTAGCTTCAAACGCATTCGAAACACATGAGTTAGCTTCAAATCAATCCGGAATATATGGTTTATCTTCAAATGCATGCGAAACACACGATTTTGCTTCAAATCAATGCGAAGTGGAAGGTTTTGCTTCAAATCCATGCGAAACACATGATTTAGCTTCAAATCAATGCCTAATAGAAGGTTTAGCTTCAAATGCATGCGAAACACATGATTTAGCTTCAAATCAATGCGAAGTAGAAGGTTTTGCTTCAAATCCATGCGAAACACATGACTTAGCTTCAAATCAATGTGGAGTAGAAGGTTTAGCTTCAAATGCATGCGAAACACATGATTTAGCTACAAATCAATGCCGAATAGAAGGTTTAGCTTCAAATGCATGCGTAACAAATGATTTTGCTTCAAATCAATGCGGAGTGTAAGGTTTAGCTTCGAATGCATGCGAAACACATGATTTAGCTTCAAATCAATGCGGAGTAGAAGGTTTATTTTCTAATGCATGCGAAACACATTAGTTTGCTTCAAATCAATGCGGAATAGAAGGTTTAGCTTCAAATGCATGCGAAGCACATGGTTTAGCTTCAAATCAATGCGGAATAGAAGGTTTAGCTTCAAATACATGCGAAACACATGATTTAGATTCAAATCAATGCGGAGTAGATGGTTTAGCTTCAAATGCATGCGAAACACATGATTTAGCTTCAAATCAATGCCGAATAGAAGGTTTAGCTTCAAATGCATGCGTAACAAATGATTTTTCTTCAAATCAATGCGAAGTAGAAGGTTTAGCTTCAAATGCATTCGAAACACATGAGTTAGCTTCAAATCAATCCGGAATATATGGTTTATCTTCAAATGCATGCGAAACACATGATTTAGCTTCAAATCAATGCCGAATAGAAGGTTTAGCTTCAAATGCATGCGTAACAAATGATTTTTCTTCAAATCAATGCGAAGTAGAAGGTTTAGCTTCAAATGCATTCGAAACACATGAGTTAGCTTCAAATCAATCCGGAATATATGGTTTAGCTTCAAATGCATGCGAAACACATGAAATAGCTTCAAATCAATGCGAAGTAGAAGGTTTAGCTTCAAATGCATGCGAAACACATGTTTTAGTTTTAAATCAATGCGGAGTAGAAGGTTTATCTTCAAATGCATGCGAAACACATGATTTAGCTTCAAATCAATGCGGAGTAGAAGGTTTAACTTCCAATGCATGCGAAACACATGAGTTAGTGTCACATCAATGCGGAATAGAAGGTTTAGCTTCAAATGCATGCGAAACACGTGATTTAGCTTCAAATCAATGCGGAGTAGAAGGTTTAGCTTCAAATGCATGCGAAACACATGATTTAGCTTCAAATCAATGCGGTATAGAAGGTTTAGCTTCAAATCCATGCGAAACACATGACTTAGCTTCAAATCAATGTGGAGTAGAAGGTTTAGCTTCAAATGAATGCGAATCACATGATTTAGCTTCAAATAAATGCCGAATAGACGGTTTAGCTTCAAATTCATGCGTAACAAATGATTTTGCTTCAAATCAATGCGGAATATAAGGTTTAGATTCAAATGCATGCGTAACAAATGATTTTGCTTCAAATCAATGCGGAGTGTAAGGTTTAGCTTCGAATGCATGCGAAACACATGATTTAGCTTCAAATCAATGCGGAGTAGAAGGTTTTGCTTCAAATCCATGCGAAACACATGACTTAGCTTCAAATCAATGTGGATTAGAAGGTTTAGCTTCAAATGCATGCGAATCACATGATTTAGCTTCAAATCAATGCTGAATAGAAGGTTTATCTTCAAATGCATGCGTAACAAATGATTTTGCTTCAAATCAATGCGGAGTCTAAGGTTTAGCTTCGAATGCATGCGAAACACATGATTTAGCTTCAAATCAATGCGGAGTAGAAGGTTTATTTTCTAATGCATGCGAAACACATTAGTTTGCTTCAAATCAATGCGGAATAGAAGGTTTAGCTTCAAAAGCATGCGAATCACATGGTTTAGCTTTAAATCAATGCGGAGTAGAGGGTTTAGCTTCAAATGCATGCGAAACACATGATTTATCTTCAAATCAATGCGGAGTAGAAGGTTTAACTTCCAATGCATGCGAAACACATGAGTTAGCGTCAAATCAATGCGGAACAGAAGGTTTAGCTTCAAATGCATGCGAAACACATGATTTAGCTTCAAATCAATGCGGAGTAGAAGGTTTAGCTTCAAATGCATGCGAAACACATGATTTAGCTTCAAATCAATGCGGAACACAAGGTTTAGCTTCAAATGCATGCGAAACACATGATTTAGCTTCATATCAATGAGGAGTAGAAGTTTAGCTTCAAATCCATGCGAAACACATGACTTAGCTTCAAATCAATGTGGAGTAGAAGGTTTAGCATCAAATGCATGCGAAACACATGATTTAGCTTCAAATCAATGCCGAATAGAAGGTTTATTTTCGAATGCATACGTAACAAATGATTTAGCTTCAAATCAATGTGGAGTAGAAGGTTTAGCTTCAAATGCATGCGAAACACGTGATTTAGCTTCAAATCAATGCGGAGTAGAAGGTTTAGCTTCAAATGCATGCGAAACACATGAGTTAGCTTCAAATCAATGCGGAATATAAGGTTTAGATTCAAATGCATGCGAAACACATGATTTAGCTTCAAATCAGTGCGGAGTGGAAGGTTTAGCTTCAAATGCATGCGAAACACATGTTTTAGCTTTAAATCAATGCGGAGTAGAAGGTTTAGCTTCAAATGCATGCGAAACTCATGATTTAGCTTCAAATCAATGCGGAGTAGAAGGTTTCACTTCCAATGCATGCGAAACACATGAGTTAGCGTCAAATCAATGCGGAGTAGAAGGTTTAACTTCCAATGCATGCGAAACACATGAGTTAGTGTCACATCAATGCGGAATAGAAGGTTTAGATTCAAATGCATGCGAAACACATGATTTAGCTTCAAATCAATGCGAAGTGGAAGGTTTAGCTTCAAATGCATGCGAAACACATGATTTAGCTTCAAATCAATGCGGTATAGAAGGTTTAGCTTCAAATGCATGCGAAACAAATTATTTAGCTTCAAATCAATGCGGAGTAGAAGGTTTAGCTTCAAATGCATGCTAAACACATGAGTTATCTTCAAATACTTGAGATATAAATGATATAGCTTCAACTGCATGCGAAACACATGATTTAGATTCAAATCAATGCGGAGTAGAAGGTTTAGCTTCAAATGCATGCGAAACAGATGAGTTAGCTTCAAATCAATCCGGAATATATGGTTTAGCTTCAAATGCATGCGAAACACATAATTTAGCTTCAAATCAATGCGAAGTAGAAGGTTTTGCTTCAAATCCATGCGAAACACATGACTTAGCTTCAAATCAATGTGGAGTAGAAGGTTTAGCTTCAAATGCATGCGAAACACATGATTTAGCTACAAATCAATGCCGAATAGAAGGTTTAGCTTCAAATGCATGCGTAACAAATGATTTTGCTTCAAATCAATGCGGAGTGTAAGGTTTAGCTTCGAATGCATGCGAAACACATGATTTAGCTTCAAATCAATGCGGAGTAGAAGGTTTATTTTCTAATGCATGCGAAACACATTAGTTTGCTTCAAATCAATGCGGAATAGAAGGTTTAGCTTCAAATGCATGCGAAGCACATGGTTTAGCTTTAAATCAATGCGGAGTAGAGGGTTTAGCTTCAAATGCATGCGAAACACATGATTTAGCTTCAAATCAATGCGGAGTAGAAGGTTTAGCTTCAAATGCATGCGAAACACATGATTTAGCTTCAAATCAATGCGGAATAGAAGGTTTGGCTTCAAATGCATGCGAAACACATGATTTTGATTCAAATCAATGCGGAGTAGAAGGTTTAGCTTCAAACGCATTCGAAACACATGATTTAGCTTCAAATCAATGCGGAGTAGAAGGTTTATTTTCTAATGCATGCGAAACACATTAGTTTGCTTCAAATCAATGCGGAATAGAAGGTTTAGCTTCAAATGCATGCGAAGCACATGGTTTAGCTTTAAATCAATGCGGAGTAGAGGGTTTAGCTTCAAATGCATGCGAAACACATGATTTAGCTTCAAATCAATGCGGAGTAGAAGGTTTAGCTTCAAATGCATGCGAAACACATGATTTAGCTTCAAATCAATGCGGAATAGAAGGTTTGGCTTCAAATGCATGCGAAACACATGATTTTGATTCAAATCAATGCGGAGTAGAAGGTTTAGCTTCAAACGCATTCGAAACACATGAGTTAGCTTCAAATCAATCCGGAATATATGGTTTATCTTCAAATGCATGCGAAACACACGATTTTGCTTCAAATCAATGCGAAGTGGAAGGTTTTGCTTCAAATCCATGCGAAACACATGATTTAGCTTTAAATCAATGCCTAATAGAAGGTTTAGCTTCAAATGCATGCGAAACACATGATTTAGCTTCAAATCAATGCGGAGTAGAAGGTTTAGCTTCAAATGCATGCGAAACACATGATTTAGCTTCAAATCAATGCGGAGTAGAAGGTTTAGCTTCAAATGCATGCGAAACACATGATTTAGCTTCAAATCAATGCGGAATAGAAGGTTTAGCTTCAAATGCATGCGAAACACATGATTTAGCTTCAAATCAATGCGGAGTAGAAGGTTTAGCTTCAAATGCATGCGAAACACATGAGTTATCTTCAAATACTTGAGATATAAATGATTTAGCTTCAACTGCATGCGAAACAAACGAGAGCGCATCAAATACATGCGAAACACATGACTTGGCTTCAAATCAATGCGGTGTAGAAGGTTTAGCTTCAAATGCATGCGAAACACATGATTTAGCTTCAAATCAATGCGGAGTAGAAGGTTTAACTTCAAATTCATGCGAAACACATGAGTTAGCTTCAAATCAATGCGGAATAGAAGGTTTAGCTTCAAATACATGCGAAACACATGATTTAGATTCAAATCAATGCGGAGTAGATGGTTTAGCTTCAAATGCATGCGAAACACATGATTTAGCTTCAAATCAATGCCGAATAGAAGGTTTAGCTTCAAATGCATGCGTAACAAATGATTTTTCTTCAAATCAATGCGAAGTAGAAGGTTTAGCTTCAAATGCATTCGAAACACATGAGTTAGCTTCAAATCAATCCGGAATATATGGTTTAGCTTCAAATGCATGCGAAACACATGAAATAGCTTCAAATCAATGCGAAGTAGAAGGTTTAGCTTCAAATGCATGCGAAACACATGTTTTAGTTTTAAATCAATGCGGAGTAGAAGGTTTATCTTCAAATGCATGCGAAACACATGATTTAGTGTCACATCAATGCGGAATAGAAGGTTTAGCTTCAAATGCATGCGAAACACGTGATTTAGCTTCAAATCAATGCGGAGTAGAAGGTTTAGCTTCAAATGCATGCGAAACACATGATTTAGCTTCAAATCAATGCGGTATAGAAGGTTTAGCTTCAAATCCATGCGAAACACATGACTTAGCTTCAAATCAATGTGGAGTAGAAGGTTTAGCTTCAAATGAATGCGAATCACATGATTTAGCTTCAAATAAATGCCGAATAGACGGTTTAGCTTCAAATTCATGCGTAACAAATGATTTTGCTTCAAATCAATGCGGAATATAAGGTTTAGATTCAAATGCATGCGTAACAAATGATTTTGCTTCAAATCAATGCGGAGTGTAAGGTTTAGCTTCGAATGCATGCGAAACACATGATTTAGCTTCAAATCAATGCGGAGTAGAAGGTTTTGCTTCAAATCCATGCGAAACACATGACTTAGCTTCAATCAATGTGGATTAGAAGGTTTAGCTTCAAATGCATGCGAATCACATGATTTAGCTTCAAATCAATGCTGAATAGAAGGTTTAGCTTCAAATGCATGCGTAACAAATGATTTTGCTTCAAATCAATGCGGAGTCTAAGGTTTAGCTTCGAATGCATGCGAAACACATGATTTAGCTTCAAATCAATGCGGAGTAGAAGGTTTATTTTCTAATGCATGCGAAACACATTAGTTTGCTTCAAATCAATGCGGAATAGAAGGTTTAGCTTCAAAAGCATGCGAATCACATGGTTTAGCTTTAAATCAATGCGGAGTAGAGGGTTTAGCTTCAAATGCATGCGAAACACATGATTTATCTTCAAATCAATGCGGAGTAGAAGGTTTAACTTCCAATGCATGCGAAACACATGAGTTAGCGTCAAATCAATGCGGAACAGAAGGTTTAGCTTCAAATGCATGCGAAACACATGATTTAGCTTCAAATCAATGCGGAGTAGAAGGTTTAGCTTCAAATGCATGCGAAACACATGATTTAGCTTCAAATCAATGCGGAACACAAGGTTTAGCTTCAAATGCATGCGAAACACATGATTTAGCTTCATATCAATGAGGAGTAGAAGGTTTAGCTTCAAATCCATGCGAAACACATGACTTAGCTTCAAATCAATGTGGAGTAGAAGGTTTAGCATCAAATGCATGCGAAACACATGATTTAGCTTCAAATCAATGCCGAATAGAAGGTTTATTTTCGAATGCATACGTAACAAATGATTTAGCTTCAAATCAATGTGGAGTAGAAGGTTTAGCTTCAAATGCATGCGAAACACGTGATTTAGCTTCAAATCAATGCGGAGTAGAAGGTTTAGCTTCAAATGCATGCGAAACACATGAGTTAGCTTCAAATCAATGCGGAATATAAGGTTTAGATTCAAATGCATGCGAAACACATGATTTAGATTCAAATCAGTGCGGAGTGGAAGGTTTAGCTTCAAATGCATGCGAAACACATGTTTTAGCTTTAAATCAATGCGGAGTAGAAGGTTTAGCTTCAAATGCATGCGAAACTCATGATTTAGCTTCAAATCAATGCGGAGTAGAAGGTTTCACTTCCAATGCATGCGAAACACATGAGTTAGCGTCAAATCAATGCGGAGTAGAAGGTTTAACTTCCAATGCATGCGAAACACATGAGTTAGTGTCACATCAATGCGGAATAGAAGGTTTAGATTCAAATGCATGCGAAACACATGATTTAGCTTCAAATCAATGCGAAGTGGAAGGTTTAGCTTTAAATGCATGCGAAACACATGATTTAGCTTCAAATCAATGCGGTATAGAAGGTTTAGCTTCAAATGCATGCGAAACAAATTATTTAGCTTCAAATCAATGCGGAGTAGAAGGTTTAGCTTCAAATGCATGCTAAACACATGAGTTATCTTCAAATACTTGAGATATAAATGATATAGCTTCAACTGCATGCGAAACACATGATTTAGATTCAAATCAATGCGGAGTAGAAGGTTTAGCTTCAAATGCATGCGAAACAGATGAGTTAGCTTCAAATCAATCCGGAATATATGGTTTAGCTTCAAATGCATGCGAAACACATAATTTAGCTTCAAATCAATGCGAAGTAGAAGGTTTTGCTTCAAATCCATGCGAAACACATGACTTAGCTTCAAATCAATGTGGAGTAGAAGGTTTAGCTTCAAATGCATGCGAAACACATGATTTAGCTACAAATCAATGCCGAATAGAAGGTTTAGCTTCAAATGCATGCGTAACAAATGATTTTGCTTCAAGTCAATGCGGAGTGTAAGTTTTAGCTTCGAATGCATGCGAAACACATGATTTAGCTTCAAATCAATGCGGAGTAGAAGGTTTATTTTCTAATGCATGCGAAACACATTAGTTTGCTTCAAATCAATGCGGAATAGAAGGTTTAGCTTCAAATGCATGCGAAGCACATGGTTTAGCTTTAAATCAATGCGGAGTAGAGGGTTTAGCTTCAAATGCATGCGAAACACATGATTTAGCTTCAAATCAATGCGGAGTAGAAGGTTTAGCTTCAAATGCATGCGAAACACATGATTTAGCTTCAAATCAATGCGGAATAGAAGGTTTGGCTTCAAATGCATGCGAAACACATGATTTTGATTCAAATCAATGCGGAATAGAAGGTTTAGCTTCAAACGCATTCGAAACACATGAGTTAGCTTCAAATCAATCCGGAATATATGGTTTATATTCAAATGCATGCGAAACACACGATTTTGCTTCAAATCAATGCGAAGTGGAAGGTTTTGCTTCAAATCCATGCGAAACACATGATTTAGCTTCAAATCAATGCCTAATAGAAGGTTTAGCTTCAAATGCATGCGAAACACATGATTTAGCTTCAAATCAATGCGAAGTAGAAGGTTTTGCTTCAAATCCATGCGAAACACATGACTTAGCTTGAAATCAATGCGGAGTGGAAGGTTTAGCTACAAATGCATGTGAAACAAATGATTTTGTTTCAAATCAATGCGAAGTAGAAGGTTTAACTTCAAATGCATGCGAAACACATGAGTTAGCTTCAAATCAATGCGGAATATAAGGTTTAGCTTCAAATGCATGCGAAACACATGAGTTAGCTTCAAATCAATGCGGAGTGGAAGGTTTAGATTTAAATGCGTGCGAAACACATGATTTAGCTTCAAATCAATGCCAAATAGAAGGTTTAGCTTCAAATATATGCGAAACACATGAGTTAGCTTCAAATCAATGCGCAATAGAAGGTTTAGCTACAAATGCATGCGAAACACATGATTTAGCTTCAAATCAATGCGAAGTAGAAGGTTTTGCTTCAAATCCATGCGAAACACATGACTTAGCTTGAAATCAATGTGGAGTAGAAGGTTTAGCTTCAAATGCATGCGAAACACATGATTTAGCTTCAAATCAATGCCGAATAGAATGTTTAGCTTTAAATGCATGCGTAACAAATGATTTTGCTTCAAATCAATGCGGAGTGTAAGGTTTAGCTTCGAATGCATGCGAAACACATGATTTAGCTTCAAATCAATGCGGAGTAGAAGGTTTAGCTTCAAATGCATGCGAAACAAATGAATTAGCTTCAAATCAATGCGGAATATAAGGTTTAGCTTCAAATGCATGCGTAACAAATGATTTTGCTTCAAATCAATGCGAAGTAGAAGGTTTTGCTTCAAATCCATGCGAAACACATGACTTAGCTTCAAATCAATGTGGAGTAGAAGGTTTAGCTTCAAATGCATGCGAAACACATGATTTAGCTTCAAATCAATGCAGAATAGAAGGTTTAGCTTCAAATGCATGCCAAACACATGATTTAGCTTCAAATCAATGCGGTTTAGAAGGTTTAGCTTCAAATGCATGCGAAACACATGAGTTAGCTTCAAATCAATGCGGAATATAAGGTTTAGCGTCAAATGCATGCGAAACACATGATTTGGCTTCAAATCAATGCGAAGTAGAAGGTTTAGCTTCAAATGCATGCGAAACACATGAGTTAGCATCAAATCAATGCGGAATATAAGGTTTAGCTTCAAATGCATGCGAAACACATGATTTAGCTTCAAATCAATGCCGAATAGAAGGTTTAGCATCAAATGCATACGAAACACATGAGTTAGCTTCCAATCAATGCGAAGTAGAAGGTTTTGCTTCAAATCCATGCGAAACACATGACTTAGCTTGAAATCAATGTGGAGTAGAAGGTTTAGCTTCAAATGCATGCGAAACCGTTGATTTAGCTTCAAATCAATGCGGAATAGAAGGTTTAGCTTCAAATGCATGCGAAACACATGATTTAGCTTCAAATCAATGCGGAGTAGAAGGTTTAGCTTCAAATGCATGCGAAACACATGTGTTAGCTTCAAATCAATGCGGAATAGAAGGTTTAGCTTCAAATGCATGCGAAACACATGATTTAGCTTCAAATCAATGCGGAGTAGAAGGTTTAGCTTCAAATGCATGCGAAACACTTGATTTAGCTTCAAAACAATGCGGAACAGAAGGTTTAGCTTCAAATGCATGCGAAACACATGATTTAGCTTCATATCAATGAGGAGTAAATGGTTTAGCATCAAATGCATACGAAACACATGAGTTAGCTTCCAATCAATGCGAAGTCTAAGGTTTTGCTTCAAATCCATGCGAAACACATGACTTAGCTTGAAATTAATGCGGAGTGGAAGGTTTAGCTACAAATGCATGTGAAACAAATGATTTTGCTTCAAATCAATGCGAAGTAGAAGGTTTAACTTCAAATCCATGCGAAACACATGAGTTAGCTTCAAATCAATGCGGAATAGAAGGTTTAGCTTCAAATGCATGCGAAACACATGATTTAGCTTCAAATCAATGCGGAGTAGAAGGTTTAGCTTCAAATGCATTCGAAACACATGAGTTAGCTTCAAATCAATGCCGAATAGAAGGTTTAGCTTCAAATGCATGCGTAACAAATGATTTTGCTTCAAATCAATGCGAAGTAGAAGGTTTTGCTTCAAATCCATGCGAAACACATGACTTAGCTTGAAATCAATGCGGAGTGGAAGATTTAGCTACAAATGCATGTGATACAAATGATTTTGCTTCAAATCAATGCGAAGTAGAAGGATTAACTTCAAATGCATGCGAAACACATGAGTTAGCTTCAAATCAATGCGGAATAGAAGGTTTAGCTTCAAATGCATGCGAAACACATGATTTAGATTCAAATCAATGCGGAGTAGAAGGTTTAGCTTCAAATGCATGCGAAACACATGATTTAGCTTCAAATCAATGCGGAGTGGAAGGTTTAGGTTTAAATGCATGCGCAACAAATGATTTTGCTTCAAATCAATGCGGAGTGTAAGGTTAAGCATCGAATGCATGCGAAACACATGACTTAGCTTCAAATCAACGCGGAGTAGAAGGATTAGCTTCAAATGCATGCGAAACACATGAGTTAGCTTCAAATCAATGCGGAACAGAAGGTTTAGCTTCAAATGCATGCGAAACATATGATTTAGCTTCATATCAATGAGGAGTGGAAGGTTTAGCTTCAAATGCATGCGAAACACATGAGTTAGCTTCAAATCAATGAGGAGTAGAAGGTTTAGCTTCAAATGCATGCGAAACACATGATTTAGCTTCAAATCAATGCGGTTTAGAAGGTTTAGCTTCAAATGCATGCGAAACACATGAGTTAGCTTCAAATCAATGCGGAATATAAGGTTTAGCGTCAAATGCATGCGAAACACATGATTTGGCTTCAAATCAATGCGAAGTAGAAGGTTTAGCTTCAAATGCATGCGAAACACATGTGTTAGCTTCAAATCAATGCGGAATAGAAGGTTTAGCTTCAAATGCATGCGAAACACATGATTTAGCTTCAAATCAATGCGGAGTAGAAGGTTTAGCTTCAAATGCATGCGAAACACTTGATTTAGCTTCAAAACAATGCGGAACAGAAGGTTTAGCTTCAAATGCATGCGAAACACATGATTTAGCTTCATATCAATGAGGAGTAAAAGGTTTAGCATCAAATGCATACGAAACACATGAGTTAGCTTCCAACCAATGCGAAGTCTAAGGTTTTGCTTCAAATCCATGCGAAACACATGACTTAGCTTGAAATTAATGCGGAGTGGAAGGTTTAGCTACAAATGCATGTGAAACAAATGATTTTGCTTCAAATCAATGCGAAGTAGAAGGTTTAACTTCAAATCCATGCGAAACACATGAGTTAGCTTCAAATCAATGCGGAATAGAAGGTTTAGCTTCAAATGCATGCGAAACACATGATTTAGCTTCAAATCAATGCGGAGTAGAAGGTTTAGCTTCAAATGCATTCGAAACACATGAGTTAGCTTCAAATCAATGCCGAATAGAAGGTTTAGCTTCAAATGCATGCGTAACAAATGATTTTGCTTCAAATCAATGCGAAGTAGAAGGTTTTGCTTCAAATCCATGCGAAACACATGACTTAGCTTGAAATCAATGCGGAGTGGAAGATTTAGCTACAAATGCATGTGAAACAAATGATTTTGCTTCAAATCAATGCGAAGTAGAAGGATTAACTTCAAATGCATGCGAAACACATGAGTTAGCTTCAAATCAATGCGGAATAGAAGGTTTAGCTTCAAATGCATGCGAAACACATGATTTAGATTCAAATCAATGCGGAGTAGAAGGTTTAGCTTCAAATGCATGCGAAACACATGATTTAGCTTCAAATCAATGCGGAGTGGAAGGTTTAGGTTTAAATGCATGCGCAACAAATGATTTTGCTTCAAATCAATGCGGAGTGTAAGGTTAAGCATCGAATGCATGCGAAACACATGACTTAGCTTCAAATCAACGCGGAGTAGAAGGATTAGCTTCAAATGCATGCGAAACACATGAGTTAGCTTCAAATCAATGCGGAACAGAAGGTTTAGCTTCAAATGCATGCGAAACATATGATTTAGCTTCATATCAATGAGGAGTAGAAGGTTTAGCTTCAAATGCATGCGAAACACATGAGTTAGCTTCAAATCAATGAGGAGTAGAAGGTTTAGCTTCAAATGCATGCGAAACACATGATTTAGCTTCAAATCAATGCGGAGTAGAAGGTTTAGCTTCAAATGCATTCGAAACACATGAGTTAGCTTCAAATCAATGCCGAATAGAAGGTTTAGCTTCAAATGCATGCGTAACAAATGATTTTGCTTCAAATCAATGCGAAGTAGAAGGTTTTGCTTCAAATCCATGCGAAACACATGACTTAGCTTGAAATCAATGCGGAGTGGAAGGTTTAGCTACAAATGCATGTGAAACAAATGATTTTGTTTCAAATCAATGCGAAGTAGAAGGTTTAACTTCAAATGCATGCGAAACACATGAGTTAGCTTCAAATCAATGCGGAATATAAGGTTTAGCTTCAAATGCATGCGAAACACATGATTTAGCTTCAAATCAATGCGGAGTAGAAGGTTTAGCTTCAAATGCATTCGAAACACATGAGTTAGCTTCAAATCAATGCGGAACAGAAGGTTTAGCTTCAAATGCATGCGAAACATATGATTTAGCTTCATATCAATGAGGAGTAGAAGGTTTAGCTTCAAATGCATGCGAAACACATGAGTTAGCTTCAAATCAATGAGGAGTAGAAGGTTTAGCTTCAAATGCATGCGAAACACATGATTTAGCTTCAAATCAATGCGGTTTAGAAGGTTTAGCTTCAAATGCATGCGAAACACATGAGTTAGCTTCAAATCAATGCGGAATATAAGGTTTAGCGTCAAATGCATGCGAAACACATGATTTGGCTTCAAATCAATGCGAAGTAGAAGGTTTAGCTTCAAATGCATGCGAAACACATGTGTTAGCTTCAAATCAATGCGGAATAGAAGGTTTAGCTTCAAATGCATGCGAAACACATGATTTAGCTTCAAATCAATGCGGAGTAGAAGGTTTAGCTTCAAATGCATGCGAAACACTTGATTTAGCTTCAA
Source organism: Megalopta genalis (assembly GCF_051020955.1). NCBI lineage: Eukaryota > Metazoa > Arthropoda > Insecta > Hymenoptera > Halictidae > Megalopta > Megalopta genalis. The sequence continues at coordinate 53,377 of NW_027477228.1, forward strand.
AACAATGCGGAACAGAAGGTTTAGCTTCAAATGCATGCGAAACACATGATTTAGCTTCATATCAATGAGGAGTAAAAGGTTTAGCATCAAATGCATACGAAACACATGAGTTAGCTTCCAACCAATGCGAAGTCTAAGGTTTTGCTTCAAATCCATGCGAAACACATGACTTAGCTTGAAATTAATGCGGAGTGGAAGGTTTAGCTACAAATGCATGTGAAACAAATGATTTTGCTTCAAATCAATGCGAAGTAGAAGGTTTAACTTCAAATCCATGCGAAACACATGAGTTAGCTTCAAATCAATGCGGAATAGAAGGTTTAGCTTCAAATGCATGCGAAACACATGATTTAGCTTCAAATCAATGCGGAGTAGAAGGTTTAGCTTCAAATGCATTCGAAACACATGAGTTAGCTTCAAATCAATGCCGAATAGAAGGTTTAGCTTCAAATGCATGCGTAACAAATGATTTTGCTTCAAATCAATGCGAAGTAGAAGGTTTTGCTTCAAATCCATGCGAAACACATGACTTAGCTTGAAATCAATGCGGAGTGGAAGATTTAGCTACAAATGCATGTGAAACAAATGATTTTGCTTCAAATCAATGCGAAGTAGAAGGATTAACTTCAAATGCATGCGAAACACATGAGTTAGCTTCAAATCAATGCGGAATAGAAGGTTTAGCTTCAAATGCATGCGAAACACATGATTTAGATTCAAATCAATGCGGAGTAGAAGGTTTAGCTTCAAATGCATGCGAAACACATGATTTAGCTTCAAATCAATGCGGAGTGGAAGGTTTAGGTTTAAATGCATGCGCAACAAATGATTTTGCTTCAAATCAATGCGGAGTGTAAGGTTAAGCATCGAATGCATGCGAAACACATGACTTAGCTTCAAATCAACGCGGAGTAGAAGGATTAGCTTCAAATGCATGCGAAACACATGAGTTAGCTTCAAATCAATGCGGAACAGAAGGTTTAGCTTCAAATGCATGCGAAACATATGATTTAGCTTCATATCAATGAGGAGTAGAAGGTTTAGCTTCAAATGCATGCGAAACACATGAGTTAGCTTCAAATCAATGCGGAACAGAAGGTTTAGCTTCAAATGCATGCGAAACATATGATTTAGCTTCATATCAATGAGGAGTAGAAGGTTTAGCTTCAAATGCATGCGAAACACATGAGTTAGCTTCAAATCAATGAGGAGTAGAAGGTTTAGCTTCAAATGCATGCGAAACACATGATTTAGCTTCAAATCAATGCGGAGTAGAAGGTTTAGCTTCAAATGCATTCGAAACACATGAGTTAGCTTCAAATCAATGCCGAATAGAAGGTTTAGCTTCAAATGCATGCGTAACAAATGATTTTGCTTCAAATCAATGCGAAGTAGAAGGTTTTGCTTCAAATCCATGCGAAACACATGACTTAGCTTGAAATCAATGCGGAGTGGAAGGTTTAGCTACAAATGCATGTGAAACAAATGATTTTGTTTCAAATCAATGCGAAGTAGAAGGTTTAACTTCAAATGCATGCGAAACACATGAGTTAGCTTCAAATCAATGCGGAATATAAGGTTTAGCTTCAAATGCATGCGAAACACATGATTTAGCTTCAAATCAATGCGGAGTAGAAGGTTTAGCTTCAAATGCATTCGAAACACATGAGTTAGCTTCAAATCAATGCGGAACAGAAGGTTTAGCTTCAAATGCATGCGAAACATATGATTTAGCTTCATATCAATGAGGAGTAGAAGGTTTAGCTTCAAATGCATGCGAAACACATGAGTTAGCTTCAAATCAATGAGGAGTAGAAGGTTTAGCTTCAAATGCATGCGAAACACATGATTTAGCTTCAAATCAATGCGGTTTAGAAGGTTTAGCTTCAAATGCATGCGAAACACATGAGTTAGCTTCAAATCAATGCGGAATATAAGGTTTAGCGTCAAATGCATGCGAAACACATGATTTGGCTTCAAATCAATGCGAAGTAGAAGGTTTAGCTTCAAATGCATGCGAAACACATGTGTTAGCTTCAAATCAATGCGGAATAGAAGGTTTAGCTTCAAATGCATGCGAAACACATGATTTAGCTTCAAATCAATGCGGAGTAGAAGGTTTAGCTTCAAATGCATGCGAAACACTTGATTTAGCTTCAAAACAATGCGGAACAGAAGGTTTAGCTTCAAATGCATGCGAAACACATGATTTAGCCTCATATCAATGAGGAGTAAAAGGTTTAGCATCAAATGCATACGAAACACATGAGTTAGCTTCCAACCAATGCGAAGTCTAAGGTTTTGCTTCAAATCCATGCGAAACACATGACTTAGCTTGAAATTAATGCGGAGTGGAAGGTTTAGCTACAAATGCATGTGAAACAAATGATTTTGCTTCAAATCAATGCGAAGTAGAAGGTTTAACTTCAAATCCATGCGAAACACATGAGTTAGCTTCAAATCAATGCGGAATAGAAGGTTTAGCTTCAAATGCATGCGAAACACATGATTTAGCTTCAAATCAATGCGGAGTAGAAGGTTTAGCTTCAAATGCATTCGAAACACATGAGTTAGCTTCAAATCAATGCCGAATAGAAGGTTTAGCTTCAAATGCATGCGTAACAAATGATTTTGCTTCAAATCAATGCGAAGTAGAAGGTTTTGCTTCAAATCCATGCGAAACACATGACTTAGCTTGAAATCAATGCGGAGTGGAAGATTTAGCTACAAATGCATGTGAATCAAATGATTTTGCTTCAAATCAATGCGAAGTAGAAGGATTAACTTCAAATGCATGCGAAACACATGAGTTAGCTTCAAATCAATGCGGAATAGAAGGTTTAGCTTCAAATGCATGCGAAACACATGATTTAGATTCAAATCAATGCGGAGTAGAAGGTTTAGCTTCAAATGCATGCGAAACACATGATTTAGCTTCAAATCAATGCGGAGTGGAAGGTTTAGGTTTAAATGCATGCGCAACAAATGATTTTGCTTCAAATCAATGCGGAGTGTAAGGTTAAGCATCGAATGCATGCGAAACACATGACTTAGCTTCAAATCAACGCGGAGTAGAAGGATTAGCTTCAAATGCATGCGAAACACATGAGTTAGCTTCAAATCAATGCGGAACAGAAGGTTTAGCTTCAAATGCATGCGAAACATATGATTTAGCTTCATATCAATGAGGAGTAGAAGGTTTAGCTTCAAATGCATGCGAAACACATGAGTTAGCTTCAAATCAATGAGGAGTAGAAGGTTTAGCTTCAAATGCATGCGAAACACATGATTTAGCTTCAAATCAATGCGGAGTAGAAGGTTTAGCTTCAAATGCATTCGAAACACATGAGTTAGCTTCAAATCAATGCCGAATAGAAGGTTTAGCTTCAAATGCATGCGTAACAAATGATTTTGCTTCAAATCAATGCGAAGTAGAAGGTTTTGCTTCAAATCCATGCGAAACACATGACTTAGCTTGAAATCAATGCGGAGTGGAAGGTTTAGCTACAAATGCATGTGAAACAAATGATTTTGTTTCAAATCAATGCGAAGTAGAAGGTTTAACTTCAAATGCATGCGAAACACATGAGTTAGCTTCAAATCAATGCGGAATATAAGGTTTAGCTTCAAATGCATGCGAAACACATGATTTAGCTTCAAATCAATGCGGAGTAGAAGGTTTAGCTTCAAATGCATTCGGAACACATGAGTTAGCTTCAAATCAATGCGGAATATATGGTTAAGCTTCGAATGCATGCGAAACACATGATTCAGCTTCAAATCAATGCGGAGTAGAAGGTTTAGCTTCAAATGCATGCGAAACACATGATTTAGCTTCAAATCAATGCGGAACAGAAGGTTTAGCTTCAAATGCATGCGAAACACATGATTTAGCTTCATATCAATGAGGGGTAGAAGGTTTAGCTTCAAATGCATGCGAAACACATGAGTTAGCTTCAAATCAATGCGCAATAGAAGGTTTAGCTACAAATGCATGCGAAACACATGAGTTAGCTTCAAATCAATGCGCAATAGAAGGTTTAGCTACAAATGCATGCGAAACACATGATTTAGCTTCAAATCAATGCGAAGTAGAAGGTTTTGCTTCAAATCCATGCGAAACACATGACTTAGCTTGAAATCAATGTGGAGTAGAAGGTTTAGCTTCAAATGCATGCGAAACACATGATTTAGCTTCAAATCAATGCCGAATAGAATGTTTAGCTTCAAATACATGCGTAACAAATGATTTTGCTTCAAATCAATGCGAAGTGAAAGGTTTAGCTTCGAATGCATGCGAAACACATGATTTAGCTTCAAATCAACGCGGAGTAGAAGGTTTAGCTTCAAATGCATGCGAAACACATGATTTAGCTTCAAATCAATGCCGAAGAGAAGGTTTAGCTACAAATGCATGCGTAACAAATGATTTTGCTTCAAATCAATGCGAAGTGGAAGGTTTTGCTTCAAATCCATGCGAAACACATGACTTAGCTTGAAATCAATGCGGAGAGGAAGGTTTAGCTACAAATGCATGTGAAACACATGATTTAGCTTCAAATCAATGCCGAATAGAAGGATTAGCTTCAAATGCATGCGAAACACATGATTTAGCTTCAAATCAATGCCGAATAGAATGTTTAGCTTCAAATCCATGCGTAACAAATGATTTTGCTTCAAATCAATGCGGAGTAGAAGGTTTAGCTTCAAATGCATGCGAAACACATGATTTAGCTTGAAATCAATGCGGAGTAGAAGGTACAGCATCAAATGCATGCGAAACACTTGATTTAGCTTCAAATCAATGCGGAACAGAAGGTTTAGCATCAAATGCATGCGAAACAAATGATTTAGCTTCAAATCAATGCCGAATAGAAGGTTTAGCTTCAAATGCATGCGTAACAAATGATTTTGCTTCAAATCAATGCGAAATAGAAGGTTTAACTTCAAATGCATGCGAAACACATGAGTTAGCTTCAAATCAAAGCGGAATAGAAGGTTTAGCTTCAAATGCATGCGAAACACATAATTTAGCTTCAAATCAATGCGGAGTAGAAGGTTTAGCTTCAAATGCATTCGAAACACATGAGTTAGCTTCAAATCAATGCGGAATAGAAGGTTTAGCTTCAAATGCATGCGAAACACATGATTTAGCTTCAAATCGATGCGGAGTAGAAGGTTTAGCTTCAAATGCATGCGAAACACATGAGTTAGCTTCAAATCAATTCGTAATATAAGGTTTAGCTTCAAATGCATGCGAAACACATGATTTAGCTTCAAATCAATGCCGAATAGAAGGTTTAGCTTCAAATGCATGCGAAACACATGATTTAGCTTCAAATCAATGCGAAGTAGAAGGTTTTGCTTCAAATCCATGCGAAACACATGACTTAGCTTGAAATCAATGCGGAGTGGAAGGTTTAGCTACAAATGCATGTGAAACAAATGATTTTGTTTCAAATCAATGCGAAGTAGAAGGTTTAACTTCAAATGCATGCGAAACACATGAGTTAGCTTCAAATCAATGCGGAATATAAGGTTTAGCTTCAAATGCATGCGAAACACATGAGTTAGCTTCAAATCAATGCGGAGTGGAAGGTTTAGATTTAAATGCGTGCGAAACACATGATTTAGCTTCAAATCAATGCCAAATAGAAGGTTTAGCTTCAAATGTATGCGAAACACATGAGTTAGCTTCAAATCAATGCGCAATAGAAGGTTTAGCTACAAATGCATGCGAAACACATGATTTAGCTTCAAATCAATGCGAAGTAGAAGGTTTTGCTTCAAATCCATGCGAAACACATGACTTAGCTTGAAATCAATGTGGAGTAGAAGGTTTAGCTTCAAATGCATGCGAAACACATGATTTAGCTTCAAATCAATGCCGAATAGAATGTTTAGCTTCAAATGCATGCGTAACAAATGATTTTGCTTCAAATCAATGCGGAGTGTAAGGTTTAGCTTCGAATGCATGCGAAACACATGATTTAGCTTCAAATCAATGCGGAGTAGAAGGTTTAGCTTCAAATGCATGCGAAACAAATGAATTAGCTTCAAATCAATGCGGAATATAAGGTTTAGCTTCAAATGCATGCGTAACAAATGATTTTGCTTCAAATCAATGCGAAGTAGAAGGTTTTGCTTCAAATCCATGCGAAACACATGACTTAGCTTCAAATCAATGTGGAGTAGAAGGTTTAGCTTCAAATGCATGCGAAACACATGATTTAGCTTCAAATCAATGCAGAATAGAAGGTTTAGCTTCAAATGCATGCCAAACACATGATTTAGCTTCAAATCAATGCGGTTTAGAAGGTTTAGCTTCAAATGCATGCGAAACACATGAGTTAGCTTCAAATCAATGCGGAATATAAGGTTTAGCGTCAAATGCATGCGAAACACATGATTTGGCTTCAAATCAATGCGAAGTAGAAGGTTTAGCTTCAAATGCATGCGAAACACATGAGTTAGCATCAAATCAATGCGGAATATAAGGTTTAGCTTCAAATGCATGCGAAACACATGATTTAGCTTCAAATCAATGCCGAATAGAAGGTTTAGCATCAAATGCATACGAAACACATGAGTTAGCTTCCAATCAATGCGAAGTAGAAGGTTTTGCTTCAAATCCATGCGAAACACATGACTTAGCTTGAAATCAATGTGGAGTAGAAGGTTTAGCTTCAAATGCATGCGAAACCGTTGATTTAGCTTCAAATCAATGCGGAATAGAAGGTTTAGCTTCAAATGCATGCGAAACACATGATTTAGCTTCAAATCAATGCGGAGTAGAAGGTTTAGCTTCAAATGCATGCGAAACACATGTGTTAGCTTCAAATCAATGCGGAATAGAAGGTTTAGCTTCAAATGCATGCGAAACACATGATTTAGCTTCAAATCAATGCGGAGTAGAAGGTTTAGATTCAAATGCATGCGAAACACTTGATTTAGCTTCAAAACAATGCGGAACAGAAGGTTTAGCTTCAAATGCATGCGAAACACATGATTTAGCTTCATATCAATGAGGAGTAAAAGGTTTAGCATCAAATGCATACGAAACACATGAGTTAGCTTCCAATCAATGCGAAGTCTAAGGTTTTGCTTCAAATCCATGCGAAACACATGACTTAGCTTGAAATTAATGCGGAGTGGAAGGTTTAGCTACAAATGCATGTGAAACAAATGATTTTGCTTCAAATCAATGCGAAGTAGAAGGTTTAACTTCAAATCCATGCGAAACACATGAGTTAGCTTCAAATCAATGCGGAATAGAAGGTTTAGCTTCAAATGCATGCGAAACACATGATTTAGCTTCAAATCAATGCGGAGTAGAAGGTTTAGCTTCAAATGCATTCGAAACACATGAGTTAGCTTCAAATCAATGCCGAATAGAAGGTTTAGCTTCAAATGCATGCGTAACAAATGATTTTGCTTCAAATCAATGCGAAGTAGAAGGTTTTGCTTCAAATCCATGCGAAACACATGACTTAGCTTGAAATCAATGCGGAGTGGAAGATTTAGCTACAAATGCATGTGAAACAAATGATTTTGCTTCAAATCAATGCGAAGTAGAAGGATTAACTTCAAATGCATGCGAAACACATGAGTTAGCTTCAAATCAATGCGGAATAGAAGGTTTAGCTTCAAATGCATGCGAAACACATGATTTAGATTCAAATCAATGCGGAGTAGAAGGTTTAGCTTCAAATGCATGCGAAACACATGATTTAGCTTCAAATCAATGCGGAGTGGAAGGTTTAGGTTTAAATGCATGCGCAACAAATGATTTTGCTTCAAATCAATGCGGAGTGTAAGGTTAAGCATCGAATGCATGCGAAACACATGACTTAGCTTCAAATCAACGCGGAGTAGAAGGATTAGCTTCAAATGCATGCGAAACACATGAGTTAGCTTCAAATCAATGCGGAACAGAAGGTTTAGCTTCAAATGCATGCGAAACATATGATTTAGCTTCATATCAATGAGGAGTAGAAGGTTTAGCTTCAAATGCATGCGAAACACATGAGTTAGCTTCAAATCAATGAGGAGTAGAAGGTTTAGCTTCAAATGCATGCGAAACACATGATTTAGCTTCAAATCAATGCGGAGTAGAAGGTTTAGCTTCAAATGCATGCGAAACACATGATTTCGCTTCAATTCAATGCGGAACAGAAGGTTTAGCTTCAAATGCATGCGAAACACATGATTTAGCTTCATATCAATGAGGAGTAGAAGGTTTAGCTTCAAATGCATGCGAAACACATGAGTTAGCTTTAAATCAATGCACAATAGAAGGTTTAGCTACAAATGCATGCGAAACACATGATTTATCTTCAAATCAATGCGGAGTAGAAGGTTTAGCTTCAAATGCATGCGAAACACTTGATTTAGCTTCAAATCAATGCGGAGTAGAAGGTTTAGCTTCAAATGCATGCGAAACACTTGATTTAGCTTCAAATCAATGCGGAACAGAAGGTTTAGCTTCAAATGCATGCGAAACACATGATTTAGCTTCAAATCAATGCGGAGTAGAAGGTTTAGCTTCAAATGCATGCGAAACACTTGATTTAGCTTCAAATCAATGCGGAATATAAGGTTTAGCTTCAAATGCATGCGAAACACATGAGTTAGCTTCAAATCAATGCGGAATAGAAGGTTTAGCTTCAAATGCATGCGAAACACATGATTTAGCTTCATATCAATGCGGAGTGGAAGGTTTAGATTTAAATGCATGCGTAACAAATGATTTTGCTTCAAATAAATGCGGAGTGTAAGGTTAAGCTTCGAATGCATGCGAAACACATGACTTAGCTTCAAATCAACGCGGAGTAGAAGGTTTAGCTTCAAATGCATGCGAAACACATGATTTAGCTTGAAATCAATGCGGAGTAGAAGGTATAGCTTCAAATGCATGCGAAACACTTGATTTAGCTTCAAATCAATGCGGAACAGAAGGTTTAGCTTCAAATGCATGCGAAACAAATGATTTAGCTTCAAATCAATGCCGAATAGAAGGTTTAGCTTCAAATGCATGCGTAACAAATGATTTTGCTTCAAATGAATGCGAAGTAGAAGGTTTAACTTCAAATGCATGCGAAACACATGAGTTATCTTCAAATCAAAGCGGAATAGAAGGTTTAGCTTCAAATGCATGCGAAACACATAATTTAGCTTCAAATCAATGCGGAGTAGAAGGTTTAGCTTCAAATGCATTCGAAACACATGAGTTAGCTTCAAATCAATGCGGAATAGAAGGTTTAGCTTCAAATGCATGCGAACACATGATTTAGCTTCAAATCGGGAGTAGAAGGTTTAGCTTCAAATGCATGCGAAACACATGAGTTAGCTTCAAATCAATTCGTAATATAAGGTTTAGCTTCAAATGCATGCGAAACACATGATTTAGCTTCAAATCAATGCCGAATAGAAGGTTTAGCTTCAAATGCATGCGAAACACATGATTTAGCTTCAAATCAATGCGAAGTAGAAGGTTTAGCTTCAAATGCATTCGAAACACATGAGTTAGCTTCAAATCAATGCGGAATATATGGTTAAGCTTCGAATGCATGCGAAACACATGATTCAGCTTCAAATCAATGCGGAGTAGAAGGTTTAGCTTCAAATGCATGCGAAACACATGATTTAGCTTCAAATCAATGCGGAACAGAAGGTTTAGCTTCAAATGCATGCGAAACACATGATTTAGCTTCATATCAATGAGGAGTAGAAGGTTTAGCTTCAAATGCATGCGAAACACATGAGTTAGCTTCAAATCAATGCGCAATAGAAGGTTTAGCTACAAATGCATGCGAAACACATGATTTAGCTTCAAATCAATGCGCAATAGAAGGTTTAGCTACAAATGCATGCGAAACACATGATTTAGCTTAAAATCAATGTGGAGTAGAAGGTTTAGCTTCAAATGCATGCGAAACACATGATTTAGCTTCAAATCAATGCCGAATAGAATGTTTAGCTTCAAATACATGCGTAACAAATGATTTTGCTTCAAATCAATGCGAAGTGAAAGGTTTAGCTTCGAATGCATGCGAAACACATGATTTAGCTTCAAATCAATGCGGAGTGGAAGGTTTAGATTTAAATGCGTGCGAAACACATGATTTAGCTTCAAATCAATGCCAAATAGAAGGTTTAGCTTCAAATGCATGCGAAACACATGAGTTAGCTTCAAATCAATGCGCAATAGAAGGTTTAGCTACAAATGCATGCCACACACATGATTTAGCTTCAAATCAATGCGAAGTAGAAGGTTTTGCTTCAAATCCATGCGAAACACATGACTTAGCTTGAAATCAATGTGGAGTAGAAGGTTTAGCTTCAAATGCATGCGAAACACATGATTTAGCTTCAAATCAATGCCGAATAGAATGTTCAGCCTCAAATGCATGCGTAACAAATGATTTTGCTTCAAATCAATGCGGAGTGAAAGGTTTAGCTTCGAATGCATGCGAAACACATGATTTAGCTTCAAATCAATGAGGAGTGGAAGGTTTAGATTTAAATGCATGCGAAACACATGATTTAGCTTCAAATCAATGCCAAATAGAAGGTTTAGCTTCAAATGCATGCGAAACACATGATTTAGCTTCAAATCAATGCCGAATAGAATGTTTAGCTTCAAATGCATGCGTAACAAATGATTTTGCTTCAAATCAATGCGGAGTGTAAGGTTTAGCTTCGAATGCATGCGAAACACATGATTTAGCTTCAAATCAATGCGGAGTAGAAGGTTTAGGTTTAAATGCATGCGTAACAAATGATTTTGCTTCAAATCAATGCGGAGTGTAAGGTTAAGCTTCGAATGCATGCGAAACACATGACTTAGCTTCAAATCAACGCGGAGTAGAAGGTTTAGCTTCAAATGCATGCGAAACACTTGATTTAGCTTCAAATCAATGCGGAATATAAGGTTTAGCTTCAAATGCATGCGAAACACATGAGTTAGCTTCAAATCAATGCGGAATAGAAGGTTTAGCTTCAAATGCATGCGAAACACATGATTTAGCTTCATATCAATGCGGAGTGGAAGGTTTAGATTTAAATGCATGCGTAACAAATGATTTTGCTTCAAATCAATGCGGAGTGTAAGGTTAAGCTTCGAATGCATGCGAAACACATGACTTAGCTTCAAATCAACGCGGAGTAGAAGGTTTAGCTTCAAATGCATGCGAAACACATGATTTAGCTTGAAATCAATGCGGAGTAGAAGGTATAGCTTCAAATGCATGCGAAACACTTGATTTAGCTTCAAATCAATGCGGAACAGAAGGTTTAGCTTCAAATGCATGCGAAACAAATGATTTAGCTTCAAATCAATGCCGAATAGAAGCGTTAGCTTCAAATGCATGCGTAACAAATGATTTTGCTTCAAATCAATGCGAAGTAGAAGGTTTAACTTCAAATGCATGCGAAACACATGAGTTAGCTTCAAATCAAAGCGGAATAGAAGGTTTAGCTTCAAATGCATGCGAAACACATAATTTAGCTTCAAATCAATGCGGAGTAGAAGGTTTAGCTTCAAATGCATTCGAAACACATGAGTTAGCTTCAAATCAATGCGGAATAGAAGGTTTAGCTTCAAATGCATGCGAAACACATGATTTAGCTTCAAATCGATGCGGAGTAGAAGGTTTAGTTTCAAATGCATGCGAAACACATGAGTTAGCTTCAAATCAATTCGTAATATAAGGTTTAGCTTCAAATGCATGCGAAACACATGATTTAGCTTCAAATCAATGCCGAATAGTAGGTTTAGCTTCAAATGCCTGCGAAACACATGATTTAGCTTCAAATCAATGCGAAGTAGAAGGTTTTGCTTCAAATCCATGCGAAACACATGACTTAGCTTGAAATCAATGCGGAGTGGAAGGTTTAGCTACAAATGCATGTGAAACAAATGATTTTGTTTCAAATCAATGCGAAGTAGAAGGTTTAACTTCAAATGCATGCGAAACACATGAGTTAGCTTCAAATCAATGCGGAATATAAGGTTTAGCTTCAAATGCATGCGAAACACATGATTTAGCTTCAAATCAATGCGGAGTAGAAGGTTTAGCTTCAAATGCATTCGAAACACATGAGTTAGCTTCAAATCAATGCGGAATATATGGTTAAGCTTCGAATGCATGCGAAACACATGATTCAGCTTCAAATCAATGCGGAGTAGAAGGTTTAGCTTCAAATGCATGCGAAACACATGATTTAGCTTCAAATCAATGCGGAACAGAAGGTTTAGCTTCAAATGCATGCGAAACACATGATTTAGCTTCATATCAATGAGGGGTAGAAGGTTTAGCTTCAAATGCATGCGAAACACATGAGTTAGCTTCAAATCAATGCGCAATAGAAGGTTTAGCTACAAATGCATGCGAAACACATGAGTTAGCTTCAAATCAATGCGCAATAGAAGGTTTAGCTACAAATGCATGCGAAACACATGATTTAGCTTCAAATCAATGCGAAGTAGAAGGTTTTGCTTCAAATCCATGCGAAACACATGACTTAGCTTGAAATCAATGTGGAGTAGAAGGTTTAGCTTCAAATGCATGCGAAACACATGATTTAGCTTCAAATCAATGCCGAATAGAATGTTTAGCTTCAAATACATGCGTAACAAATGATTTTGCTTCAAATCAATGCGAAGTGAAAGGTTTAGCTTCGAATGCATGCGAAACACATGATTTAGCTTCAAATCAATGCGGAGTGGAAGGTTTAGATTTAAATGCATGCGAAACACATGATTTAGCTTCAAATCAATGCCAAATAGAAGGTTTAGCTTCAAATGCATGCGAAACACATGAGTTAGCTTCAAATCAATGCGCAATAGAAGGTTTAGCTACAAATGCATGCGAAACACATGATTTAGCTTCAAATCAATGCGAAGTAGAAGGTTTTGCTTCAAATCCATGCGAAACACATGACTTAGCTTGAAATCAATGTGGAGTAGAAGGTTTAGCTTCAAATGCATGCGAAACACATGATTTAGCTTCAAATCAATGCCGAATAGAATGTTCAGCCTCAAATGCATGCGTAACAAATGATTTTGCTTCAAATCAATGCGGAGTGAAAGGTTTAGCTTCGAATGCATGCGAAACACATGATTTAGCTTCAAATCAATGCGGAGTGGAAGGTTTAGATTTAAATGCATGCGAAACACATGATTTAGCTTCAAATCAATGCCAAATAGAAGGTTTGGCTTCAAATGCATGCGAAACACATGATTTAGCTTCAAATCAATGCCGAATAGAATGTTTAGCTTCAAATGCATGCATAACAAATGATTTTGCTTCAAATCAATGCGGAGTGTAAGGTTTAGCTTCGAATGCATGCGAAACACATGATTTAGCTTCAAATCAATGCGGAGTAGAAGGTTTAGCTTCAAATGCATGCGAAACAAATGAGTTAGCTTCAAATCAATGCGGAATATAAGGTTTAGCTTCAAATGCATGCGTAACAAATGATTTTGCTTCAAATCAATGCGAAGTAGAAGGTTTTGCTTCAAATCCATGCGAAACACATGACTTAGCTTCAAATCAATTTGGAGTAGAAGGTTTAGCTTCAAATGCATGCGAAACACATGATTTAGCTTCAAATCAATGCAGAATAGAAGGTTTAGCTTCAAATGCATGCGAAACACATGATTTAGCTTCAAATCAATGCCGAATAGAATGTTTAGCTTCAAATCCATGCGTAACAAATGATTTTGCTTCAAATCAATGCGGAGTGTAAGGTTTAGCTTCGAATGCATGCGAAACACATGATTTAGCTTCAAATCAATGCGGAGTGGAAGGTTTAGCTTCAAATGCATGCGAGACACATGAGATATCTTCAAATACTTGAGATATAAATGATATAGCTTCAACTGCATGCGGAACAAACGAGATCGCATCAAATCCATGCGAAACACATGACTTGGCTTCATATCAATGCCGAATAGAAGGTTTAGCTTCAAATGCATGCGTAACAAATGATTTTGCTTCAAATCAATGCGAAGTAGAAGGTTTAACTTCAAATGCATGCGAAACACATGAGTTAGCTTCAAATCAAAGCGGAATAGAAGGTTTAGCTTCAAATCCATGCGAAACACATAATTTAGCTTCAAATCAATGCGGAGTAGAAGGTTTAGCTTCAAATGCATTCGAAACACATGAGTTAGCTTCAAATCAATGCGGAATAGAAGGTTTAGCTTCAAATGCATGCGAAACACATGATTTAGCTTCAAATCGATGCGGAGTAGAAGGTTTAGCTTCAAATGCATGCGAAACACATGAGTTAGCTTCAAATCAATTCGTAATATAAGGTTTAGCTTCAAATGCATGCGAAACACATGATTTAGCTTCAAATCAATGCCGAATAGAAGGTTTAGCTTCAAATGCATGCGAAACACATGATTTAGCTTCAAATCAATGCGAAGTAGAAGGTTTTGCTTCAAATCCATGCGAAACACGTGACTTAGCTTGAAATCAATGCGGAGTGGAAGGTTTAGCTACAAATGCATGTGAAACAAATGATATTGTTTCAAATCAATGCGAAGTAGAAGGTTTAACTTCAAATGCATGCGAAACACATGAGTTAGCTTCAAATCAATGCGGAATATAAGGTTTAGCTTCAAATGCATGCGAAACACATGACTTAGCTTCAAATCAATGCGGAGTAGAAGGTTTAGCTTCAAATGCATTCGAAACACATGAGTTAGCTTCAAATCAATGAGGAATATATGGTTAAGCTTCGAATGCATGCGAAACACATGACTTAGCTTCAAATCAACGCGGAGTAGAAGGTTTAGCTTCAAATGCATACGACACACATGAGTTAGCTTCAAATCAATGCGGAACAGAAGGTTTAGCTTCAAATGCATGCGAAACACATGATTTAGCTTCATATCAATGAGGAGTAGAAGGTTTTATCTTCAAATGCATGCGAAACACATGAGTTAGCTTCAAATCAATGCGCAATAGAAGGTTTAGCTTCAAATGCATGCGTAACAAATGATTTTGCTTCAAATCAATGCGAAGTAGAAGGTTTTGCTTCAAATCCATGCGAAACACATGACTTAGCTTCAAATCAATGTGGAGTAGAAGGTTTAGCTTCAAATGCATGCGAAACACATGATTTAGCTTCAAATCAATGCAGAATAGAAGGTTTAGCTTCAAATGCATGCGAAACACATGATTTAGCTTCAAATCAATGCGGTTTAGAAGGTTTAGCTTCAAATGCATGCGAAACACATGAGTTAGCTTCAAATCAATGCGGAATATAAGGTTTAGCGTCAAATGCATGCGAAACACATGATTTGGCTTCAAATCAATGCGAAGTAGAAGGTTTAGCTTCAAATGCATGCGAAACACATGAGTTAGCATCAAATCAATGCGGAATATAAGGTTTAGCTTCAAATGCATGCGTAACAAATGATTTTGCTTCAAATCAATGCGAAGTAGAAGGTTTTGCTTCAAATCCATGCGAAACACATGACTTAGCTTCAAATCAATTTGGAGTAGAAGGTTTAGCTTCAAATGCATGCGAAACACATGATTTAGCTTCAAATCAATGCAGAATAGAAGGTTTAGCTTCAAATGCATGCGAAACACATGATTTAGCTTCAAATCAATGCGGTTTAGAAGGTTTAGCTTCAAATGCATGCGAAACACATGAGTTAGCTTCAAATCAATGCGGAATATAAGGTTTAGCGTCAAATGCATGCGAAACACATGATTTAGCTTCAAATCAATGCCGAATAGAAGGATTAGATTCAAATGCATGCGAAACACATGATTTAGCTTCAAATCAATGCCGAATAGAATGTTTAGCTTCAAATCCATGCGTAACAAATGATTTTGCTTCAAATCAATGCGGAGTGTAAGGTTTAGCTTCGAATGCATGCGAAACACATGATTTAGCTTCAAATCAATGCGGAGTGGAAGGTTTAGCTTCAAATGCATGCGAGACACATGAGATATCTTCAAATACTTGAGATATAAATGATATAGCTTCAACTGCATGCGGAACAAACGAGATCGCATCAAATCCATGCGAAACACATGACTTGGCTTCATATCAATGCCGAATAGAAGGTTTAGCTTCAAATGCATGCGTAACAAATGATTTTGCTTCAAATCAATGCGAAGTAGAAGGTTTAACTTCAAATGCATGCGAAACACATGAGTTAGCTTCAAATCAAAGCGGAATAGAAGGTTTAGCTTCAAATGCATGCGAAACACATAATTTAGCTTCAAATCAATGCGGAGTAGAAGGTTTAGCTTCAAATGCATTCGAAACACATGAGTTAGCTTCAAATCAATGCGGAATAGAAGGTTTAGCTTCAAATGCATGCGAAACACATGATTTAGCTTCAAATCGATGCGGAGTAGAAGGTTTAGCTTCAAATGCATGCGAAACACATGAGTTAGCTTCAAATCAATTCGTAATATAAGGTTTAGCTTCAAATGCATGCGAAACACATGATTTAGCTTCAAATCAATGCCGAATAGAAGGTTTAGCTTCAAATCCATGCGAAACACATGACTTAGCTTGAAATCAATGCGGAGTGGAAGGTTTAGCTACAAATGCATGTGAAACAAATGATATTGTTTCAAATCAATGCGAAGTAGAAGGTTTAACTTCAAATGCATGCGAAACACATGAGTTAGCTTCAAATCAATGCGGAATATAAGGTTTAGCTTCAAATGCATGCGAAACACATGACTTAGCTTCAAATCAATGCGGAGTAGAAGGTTTAGCTTCAAATGCATTCGAAACACATGAGTTAGCTTCAAATCAATGAGGAATATATGGTTAAGCTTCGAATGCATGCGAAACACATGACTTAGCTTCAAATCAACGCGGAGTAGAAGGTTTAGCTTCAAATGCATACGACACACATGAGTTAGCTTCAAATCAATGCGGAACAGAAGGTTTAGCTTCAAATGCATGCGAAACACATGATTTAGCTTCATATCAATGAGGAGTAGAAGGTTTAGCTTCAAATGCATGCGAAACACATGAGTTAGCTTCAAATCAATGCGCAATAGAAGGTTTAGCTTCAAATGCATGCGTAACAAATGATTTTGCTTCAAATCAATGCGAAGTAGAAGGTTTTGCTTCAAATCCATGCGAAACACATGACTTAGCTTCAAATCAATGTGGAGTAGAAGGTTTAGCTTCAAATGCATGCGAAACACATGATTTAGCTTCAAATCAATGCAGAATAGAAGGTTTAGCTTCAAATGCATGCGAAACACATGATTTAGCTTCAAATCAATGCGGTTTAGAAGGTTTAGCTTCAAATGCATGCGAAACACATGAGTTAGCTTCAAATCAATGCGGAATATAAGGTTTAGCGTCAAATGCATGCGAAACACATGATTTGGCTTCAAATCAATGCGAAGTAGAAGGTTTAGCTTCAAATGCATGCGAAACACATGAGTTAGCATCAAATCAATGCGGAATATAAGGTTTAGCTTCAAATGCATGCGAAACACATGATTTAGCTTCAAATCAATGCGAAGTACAAGGTTTTGCTTCACATCCATGTGAAACACATGATTAGCTTCAAATCAATGCGGAGTGGAAGGATTAGCTTCAAAATCATGCGAAATACATGATTTAGCTTCAGGTCAATGCGGAGTAGAAGGTTTAACTTCAAATGCATGCGAAACCCATGAGTTAGCATCAAATCAATGCGGAATAGAAGGTTTAGCTTCAAATGCATGCGAAACACATGATTTAGCTTCAAATCAATGCGGAGTAGAAGGTTTAGCTTCAAATGCATGCGAAACAATTGATTTAGCTTCAAATCAATGCGGAACAGAAGGTTTAGCTTCAAATGCATGCGAAACACATGATTTAGCTTCATATCAATGAGGAGTAGAAGGTTTAGCATCAAATGCATACGAAACATATGAGTTAGCTTCCAATCAATGCGAAGTAGAAGGTTTTGCTTCAAATCCATGCGAAACAAATGACTTAGCTTGAAATCAATGTGGAGTAGAAGGTTTAGCATCAAATGCATACGAATCACATGAGTTAGCTTCCAATCAATGCGAAGTAGAAGGTTTTGCTTCAAATCCATGCGAAACACATGACTTAGCTTGAAATCAATGTGGAGTAGAAGGTTTAGCTTCAAATGCATGCGAAACCGTTGATTTAGCTTCAAATCAATGCCGAATAGAAGGTTTAGCTTCAAATCCATGCGAAACACATGACTTAGCTTGAAATCAATGTGGCGTAGAAGGTTTAGATTTAAATGCATTCGTAACAAATGATTTAGCTTCAAATCAATGCCGAATAGAAGGTTCAGCTTCAAATGCATGCGTAACAAATTATTTTGCTTCTAATCAATGCGAAGTAGAAGGTTTTGCTTCAAATCCATGCGAAACACCTGACTTAGCTTGAAATCAATGCGGAGTGGAAGGTTTAGCTACAAATGCATATGAAACAAATGATTATGCTTCAAATCAATGCGAAGTAGAAGGTTTAACTTCAAATGCATGCGAAACACATGAGTTAGCTTCAAATCAATGCGGAATAGAAGGTTTAGCTTCAAATGCATGCGAAACACATGATTTAGCTTCAAATCAATGCCGAATAGAAGGTTCAGCTTCAAATGCATGCGTAACAAATGATTTTGCTTCTAATCAATGCGAAGTAGAAGGTTTTGCTTCAAATCCATGCGAAACACCTGACTTAGCTTGAAATCAATGCGGAGTGGAAGGTTTAGCTACAAATGCATATGAAACAAATGATTATGCTTCAAATCAATGCGAAGTAGAAGGTTTAACTTCAAATGCATGCGAAACACATGAGTTAGCTTCAAATCAATGCGGAATAGAAGGTTTAGCTTCAAATGCATGCGAAACACATGATTTAGCTTCAAATCAATGCGGAATAGTAGGTTTCGCTACAAATGCATGCGAAACACATGATTTAGCTTCAAATCAATGCGGAGTAGAAGGTTTAACTTCAAATGCATGCGAAACACATGAGTTAGCTTCCAATCAATGCGGAGTAGAACGATTAGCTTCAAATGCATGCGAAACATATGATTTAGCTTCAAATCAATGCGGAGTAGAAGGTTTAGCTTCAAATGCATGCGAAACACTTGATTTAGCTTCAAATCAATGCGGAGTAGAAGGTTTAGCTTCAAATGCATGCGAAACACATGATTTAGCTTCAAATCAATGCGGAACAGAAGGTTTAGCTTCAAATGCATGCGAAACACATGATTTAGCTTCACATCAATGAGGAGTAGAAGGTTTAGCTTCAAATGCATGCGAAACACATGAGTTAGCTTCAAATCAATGCGGAGTGGAAGGTTTAGATTTAAATGCATGCGTAACAAATGATTTTGCTTCAAATCAATGCGGAGTGTAAGGTTAAGCTTCAAATGCATGCGAAACACATGAGTTAGCTTCAAATCAATGCGGAATATAATGTTTAGCTTCAAATGCATGCGAAACTCATGATTTAGCTTCAAATCAATGCGGAGTAGAAGGTTTAACGTCAAATGCATGCGAAACACTTGAGTTAGCTTCCAATCAATGCGGAATAGAAGGTTTAGCTTCAAATGCATGCGAAACACATGATTTAGCTTCAAATCGATGCGGAGTAGAAGGTTTAGCTTCAAATGCATGCAAAACACATGATTTAGCTTCAAATCAATGCGGAATAGTAGGTTTCGCTTCAAATGCATGCGAAACACATGATTTAGCTTCAAATCAATGCGGAGTAGAAGGTTTAACTTCAAATGCATGCTAAACACATGAGTTAGCTTCCAATGAATGCGGAATAGAAGGTTTAGCTTCAAATGCATGCGAAACACATGATTTAGCTTCAAATCAATGCGGAGTAGAAGGTTTAGCTTCAAATGCATTCGAAACACATGAGTTAGATTCAAATGAATGCGGAATATATGGTTTAGCTTCAAATGCATGCGAAACACATGATTTAGCTTCAAATCAATGCGGAGTAGAAGGTTTAGCTTCAAATGCATGCGTAACACATGAGTTAGCATCAAATCAATGCGGAATAGAAGGTTTAGCTTCAAATGCATGCGAAACACATGATTTAGCTTCAAATCAATGCGGAGTAGAAGGTTTAGCTTCAAATGCATGCGAAACACTTGATTTAGCTTCAAATCAATGCGGAACAGAAGGTTTAGCTTCAAATGCATGCGAAACACATGATTTAGCATCATATCAATGAGGAGTAGAAGGTTTAGCATCAAATGCATACGAAACATATGAGTTAGCTTCCAATCAATGCGAAGTAGAAGGTTTTGCTTCAAATCCATGCGAAACAAATGACTTAGCTTGAAATCAATGCGGAGTGGAAGGTTTAGCTACAAATGCATGTGAAACAATTGATTTTGCTTCAAATCAATGCGAAGTAGAAGGTTTGACTTCAAATGCATGCAAAACACATGATTTAGCTTCAAATCAATGCCGAATAGAATGTTTAGCTTCAAATGCAGGCGTAACAAATCATTTTGCTTCAAATCAATGCGGAGTGTAAGGTTTAGCTACAAATGCATATGAAACAAATGATTTTGCTTCAAAGCAATGCGAAGTAGAAGGTTTAACTTCAAATGCATGCGAAACACATGAGCTAGCTTCAAATCAATGCGGAATAGAAGGTTTAGCTTCAAATGCATGCGAAACACATGATTTAGCTTCAAATCAATGCCGAATAGAAGGTTTAGCTTCAAATGCATGCGTAACAAATGATTTTGCTTCTAATCAATGCGAAGTAGAAGGTTTTGCTTCAAATCCATGCGAAACACCTGACTTAGCTTGAAATCAATGCGGAGTGGAAGGTTTAGCTACAAATGCATATGAAACAAATGATTTTGCTTCAAATCAATGCGAAGTAGAAGGTTTAACGTCAAATGCATGCGAAACACATGAGTTAGCATCAAATCAATGCGGAATATAAGGTTTAGCTTCAAATGCATGCGAAACACATGATTTAGCTTCAAATCAATGCGAAGTAGAAGGTTTTGCTTCACATCCATGCGAAACACATGATTAGCTTCAAATCAATGCGGAGTGGAAGGATTAGCTTCAAAATCATGCGAAATACATGATTTAGCTTCAGATCAATGCGGAGTAGAAGGTTTAACTTCAAATGCATGCGAAACCCATGAGTTAGCATCAAATCAATGCGGAATAGAAGGTTTAGCTTCAAATGCATGCGAAACACATGATTTAGCTTCAAATCAATGCGGAGTAGAAGGTTTAGCTTCAAATGCATGCGAAACACTTGATTTAGCTTCAAATCAATGCGGAACAGAAGGTTTAGCTTCAAATGCATGCGAAACACATGATTTAGCTTCATATCAATGAGGAGTAGAAGGTTTAGCATCAAATGCATACGAAACATATGAGTTAGCTTCCAATCAATGCGAAGTAGAAGGTTTTGCTTCAAATCCATGCGAAACAAATGACTTAGCTTGAAATCAATGTGGAGTAGAAGGTTTAGCTTCAAATGCATGCGAAACACATGATTTAGCTTCAAATCAATGCCGAATAGAAGGTTTAGCATCAAATGCATACGAAACACATGAGTTAGCTTCCAATCAATGCGAAGTAGAAGGTTTTGCTTCAAATCCATGCGAAACACATGACTTAGCTTGAAATCAATGTGGAGTAGAAGGTTTAGCTTCAAATGCATGCGAAACCGTTGATTTAGCTTCAAATCAATGCCGAATAGAAGGTTTAGCTTCAAATCCATGCGAAACACATGACTTAGCTTGAAATCAATGTGGAGTAGAAGGTTTAGCTTCAAATGCATGCGAAACACATGATTTAGCTTCAAATCAATGCCGAATAGAATGTTTAGCTTCAAATGCAGGCGTAACAAATCATTTTGCTTCAAATCAATGCGGAGTGTAAGGTTTAGCTACAAATGCATATGAAACAAATGATTTTGCTTCAAATCAATGCGAAGTAGAAGGTTTAACTTCAAATGCATGCGAAACACATGAGTTAGCTTCAAATCAATGCGGAATAGAAGGTTTAGCTTCAAATGCATGCGAAACAAATGATTTAGCTTCAAATCAATGCGGAGTAGAAGGTTTAGCTTCAAATGCATTCGAAACACATGAGTTAGCTTCAAATCAATGCGGAATAGAAGGTTTAGCTTCAAATGCATGCGAAACACATGATTTAGCTTCAAAGCAATGCCGAATAGAAGGTTCAGCTTCAAATGCATGCGTAACAAATGATTTTGCTTCTAATCAATGCGAAGTAGAAGGTTTTGCTTCAAATCCATGCGAAGCACCTGACTTAGCTTGAAATCAATGCGGAGTGGAAGGTTTAGCTTCAAATGCATATGAAACAAATGATTATGCTTCAAATCAATGCGAAGTAGAAGGTTTAACTTCAAATGCATGCGAAACACATGAGTTAGCTTCAAATCAATGCGGAATAGAAGGTTTAGCTTCAAATGCATGCGAAACAAATGATTTAGCTTCAAATCAATGCGGAGTAGAAGGTTTAGCTTCAAATGCATTCGAAACACATGAGTTAGCTTCAAATCAATGCGGAGTAGAACGATTAGCTTCAAATGCATGCGAAACATATGATTTAGCTTCAAATCAATGCGGAGTAGAAGGTTTAGCTTCAAATGCATGCGAAACACTTGATTTAGCTTCAAATCAATGCGGAGTAGAAGGTTTAGCTTCAAATGCATGCGAAACACATGATTTAGCTTCAAATCAATGCGGAACAGAAGGTTTAGCTTCAAATGCATGCGAAACACATGATTTAGCTTCACATCAATGAGGAGTAGAAGGTTTAGCTTCAAATGCATGCGAAACACATGAGTTAGCTTCAAATCAATGCGGAGTGGAAGGTTTAGATTTAAATGCATGCGTAACAAATGATTTTGCTTCAAATCAATGCGGAGTGTAAGGTTAAGCTTCAAATGCATGCGAAACACATGAGTTAGCTTCAAATCAATGCGGAATATAATGTTTAGCTTCAAATGCATGCGAAACTCATGATTTAGCTTCAAATCAATGCGGAGTAGAAGGTTTAACGTCAAATGCATGCGAAACACTTGAGTTAGCTTCCAATCAATGCGGAATAGAAGGTTTAGCTTCAAATGCATGCGAAACACATGATTTAGCTTCAAATCGATGCGGAGTAGAAGGTTTAGCTTCAAATGCATGCAAAACACATGATTTAGCTTCAAATCAATGCGGAATAGTAGGTTTCGCTTCAAATGCATGCGAAACACATGATTTAGCTTCAAATCAATGCGGAGTAGAAGGTTTAACTTCAAATGCATGCTAAACACATGAGTTAGCTTCCAATGAATGCGGAATAGAAGGTTTAGCTTCAAATGCATGCGAAACACATGATTTAGCTTCAAATCAATGCGGAGTAGAAGGTTTAGCTTCAAATGCATTCGAAACACATGAGTTAGATTCAAATGAATGCGGAATATATGGTTTAGCTTCAAATGCATGCGAAACACATGATTTAGCTTCAAATCAATGCGGAGTAGAAGGTTTAGCTTCAAATGCATGCGTAACACATGAGTTAGCATCAAATCAATGCGGAATAGAAGGTTTAGCTTCAAATGCATGCGAAACACATGATTTAGCTTCAAATCAATGCGGAGTAGAAGGTTTAGCTTCAAATGCATGCGAAACACTTGATTTAGCTTCAAATCAATGCGGAACAGAAGGTTTAGCTTCAAATGCATGCGAAACACATGATTTAGCATCATATCAATGAGGAGTAGAAGGTTTAGCATCAAATGCATACGAAACATATGAGTTAGCTTCCAATCAATGCGAAGTAGAAGGTTTTGCTTCAAATCCATGCGAAACAAATGACTTAGCTTGAAATCAATGCGGAGTGGAAGGTTTAGCTACAAATGCATGTGAAACAATTGATTTTGCTTCAAATCAATGCGAAGTAGAAGGTTTGACTTCAAATGCATGCAAAACACATGATTTAGCTTCAAATCAATGCCGAATAGAATGTTTAGCTTCAAATGCAGGCGTAACAAATCATTTTGCTTCAAATCAATGCGGAGTGTAAGGTTTAGCTACAAATGCATATGAAACAAATGATTTTGCTTCAAAGCAATGCGAAGTAGAAGGTTTAACTTCAAATGCATGCGAAACACATGAGCTAGCTTCAAATCAATGCGGAATAGAAGGTTTAGCTTCAAATGCATGCGAAACACATGATTTAGCTTCAAATCAATGCCGAATAGAAGGTTTAGCTTCAAATGCATGCGTAACAAATGATTTTGCTTCTAATCAATGCGAAGTAGAAGGTTTTGCTTCAAATCCATGCGAAACACCTGACTTAGCTTGAAATCAATGCGGAGTGGAAGGTTTAGCTACAAATGCATATGAAACAAATGATTTTGCTTCAAATCAATGCGAAGTAGAAGGTTTAACGTCAAATGCATGCGAAACACATGAGTTAGCATCAAATCAATGCGGAATATAAGGTTTAGCTTCAAATGCATGCGAAACACATGATTTAGCTTCAAATCAATGCGAAGTAGAAGGTTTTGCTTCACATCCATGCGAAACACATGATTAGCTTCAAATCAATGCGGAGTGGAAGGATTAGCTTCAAAATCATGCGAAATACATGATTTAGCTTCAGATCAATGCGGAGTAGAAGGTTTAACTTCAAATGCATGCGAAACCCATGAGTTAGCATCAAATCAATGCGGAATAGAAGGTTTAGCTTCAAATGCATGCGAAACACATGATTTAGCTTCAAATCAATGCGGAGTAGAAGGTTTAGCTTCAAATGCATGCGAAACACTTGATTTAGCTTCAAATCAATGCGGAACAGAAGGTTTTAGCTTCAAATGCATGCGAAACACATGATTTAGCTTCATATCAATGAGGAGTAGAAGGTTTAGCATCAAATGCATACGAAACATATGAGTTAGCTTCCAATCAATGCGAAGTAGAAGGTTTTGCTTCAAATCCATGCGAAACAAATGACTTAGCTTGAAATCAATGTGGAGTAGAAGGTTTAGCTTCAAATGCATGCGAAACACATGATTTAGCTTCAAATCAATGCCGAATAGAAGGTTTAGCATCAAATGCATACGAAACACATGAGTTAGCTTCCAATCAATGCGAAGTAGAAGGTTTTGCTTCAAATCCATGCGAAACACATGACTTAGCTTGAAATCAATGTGGAGTAGAAGGTTTAGCTTCAAATGCATGCGAAACCGTTGATTTAGCTTCAAATCAATGCCGAATAGAAGGTTTAGCTTCAAATCCATGCGAAACACATGACTTAGCTTGAAATCAATGTGGAGTAGAAGGTTTAGCTTCAAATGCATGCGAAACACATGATTTAGCTTCAAATCAATGCCGAATAGAATGTTTAGCTTCAAATGCAGGCGTAACAAATCATTTTGCTTCAAATCAATGCGGAGTGTAAGGTTTAGCTACAAATGCATATGAAACAAATGATTTTGCTTCAAATCAATGCGAAGTAGAAGGTTTAACTTCAAATGCATGCGAAACACATGAGTTAGCTTCAAATCAATGCGGAATAGAAGGTTTAGCTTCAAATGCATGCGAAACAAATGATTTAGCTTCAAATCAATGCGGAGTAGAAGGTTTAGCTTCAAATGCATTCGAAACACATGAGTTAGCTTCAAATCAATGCGGAATAGAAGGTTTAGCTTCAAATGCATGCGAAACACATGATTTAGCTTCAAAGCAATGCCGAATAGAAGGTTCAGCTTCAAATGCATGCGTAACAAATGATTTTGCTTCTAATCAATGCGAAGTAGAAGGTTTTGCTTCAAATCCATGCGAAGCACCTGACTTAGCTTGAAATCAATGCGGAGTGGAAGGTTTAGCTTCAAATGCATATGAAACAAATGATTATGCTTCAAATCAATGCGAAGTAGAAGGTTTAACTTCAAATGCATGCGAAACACATGAGTTAGCTTCAAATCAATGCGGAATAGAAGGTTTAGCTTCAAATGCATGCGAAACAAATGATTTAGCTTCAAATCAATGCGGAGTAGAAGGTTTAGCTTCAAATGCATTCGAAACACATGAGTTAGCTTCAAATCAATGCGGAGTAGAAGGTTTAGCTTCAAATGCATGCGAAACACTTGATTTAGCTTCAAATCAATGCGGAACAGAAGGTTTAGCTTCAAATGCATGCGAAACACATGATTTAGCTTCATATCAATGAGGAGTAGAAGGTTTAGCATCAAATGCATACGAAACATATGAGTTAGCTTCCAATCAATGCGAAGTAGAAGGTTTTGCTTCAAATCCATGCGAAACAAATGACTTAGCTTGAAATCAATGTGGAGTAGAAGGTTTAGCTTCAAATGCATGCGAAACACATGATTTAGCTTCAAATCAATGCCGAATAGAATGTTTAGCTTCAAATGCAGGCGTAACAAATCATTTTGCTTCAAATCAATGCGGAGTGTAAGGTTTAGCTACAAATGCATATGAAACAAATGATTTTGCTTCAAATCAATGCGAAGTAGAAGGTTTAACTTCAAATGCATGCGAAACACATGGAGTTAGCTTCAAATCAATGCGGAATAGAAGGTTTAGCTTCAAATGCATGCGAAAACACATGATTTAGCTTCAAAGCAATGCCGAATAGAAGGTTCAGCTTCAAATGCATGCGTAACAAATGATTTTGCTTCTAATCAATGAGAAGTAGAAGGTTTTGCTTCAAATCCATGCGAAACATCTGACTTAGCTTGAAATCAATGCGGAGTGGAAGGTTTAGCTACAAATGCATATGAAACAAATGATTATGCTTCAAATCAATGCGAAGTAGAAGGTT
This sequence comes from Megalopta genalis, assembly GCF_051020955.1. Lineage (NCBI taxonomy): Eukaryota > Metazoa > Arthropoda > Insecta > Hymenoptera > Halictidae > Megalopta > Megalopta genalis. The sequence continues at coordinate 80,214 of NW_027477228.1, forward strand.
TAACTTCAAATGCATGCGAAACATATGAGTTAGCTTCAAATCAATGCGGAATAGAAGGTTTAGCTTCAAATGCATGCGAAACACATGATTTAGCTTCAAATCAATGCGGAGTAGAAGGTTTAGCTTCAAATGCATTCGAAACACATGAGTTAGCTTCAAATCAATGCGGAATATATGGTTTAGCTTCAAATGCATGCGAAACACATGATTTAGCTTCAAATCAATGCGGAGTGGAAGGTTTAGATTTAAATGCATGCGTAACAAATGATTTTGCTTCAAAATCAATGCGGAGTGTAAGGTTAAGCTTCAAATGCATGCGAAACACATGAGTTAGCTTCAAATCAATGCGGAATATAATGTTTAGCTTCAAATGCATGCGAAACACATGATTTAGCTTCAAAACAATGCGGAGTAGAAGGTTTAGCTTCAAATGCATTCGAAACACATGAGTTAGATTCAAATCAATGCGGAATATATGGTTTAGCTTCAAATGCATGCGAAACACATGATTTAGCTTCAAATCAATGCGGAATAGTAGGTTTCGCTTCAAATGCATGCGAAACACATGATTTAGCTTCAAATCAATGCGGAGTAGAAGGTTTAACTTCAAATGCATGCTAAACACATGAGTTAGCTTCCAATCAATGCGGAATAGAAGGTTTAGCTTCAAATGCATGCGAAACACATGATTTAGCTTCAAATCAATGCGGAGTAGAAGGTTTAGCTTCAAATGCATTCGAAACACATGAGTTAGATTCAAATCAATGCGGAATATATGGTTTAGCTTCAAATGCATGCGAAACACATGATTTAGCTTCAAATCAATGCGAAGTAGAAGGTTTTGCTTCAAATCCATGCGAAACACATGACTTAGCTTGAAATCAATGTGGAGTAGAAGGTTTAGCTTCAAATGCATGCGAAACACATGATTTAGCTTCAAATCAATGCGAAGTAGAAGGTTTTGCTTCAAATCCATGCGAAACACATGATTTAGCTTCAAATCAATGCGGAGTAGAAGGTTTTGCTTCAAATCCATGCGAAACAAATGACTTAGCTTGAAATCAATGCGGAGTGGACGGTTTAGCTACAAATGCATGTGAAACAAATGATTTAGCTTCAAATCAATGCGGAGTAGAAGGTTTAACTTCAAATGCATGCGAAACACATGAGTTAGCATCAAATCAATGCAGAATATAAGGTTTAGCTTCAAATGCATGCGAAACACATGATTTAGCTTCAAATCAATGCGGAGTAGAAGGTTTAGCTTCAAATGCATGCGAAACACATGAGTTAGCATCAAATCAATGCGGAATAGAAGGTTTAGCTTCAAATGCATGCGAAACACATGATTTAGCTTCAAATCAATGCGGAGTAGAAGGTTTAGCTTCAAATGCATGCGAAACACTTGATTTAGCTTCAAATCAATGCGGAACAGAAGGTTTAGCTTCAAATGCATGCGAAACACATGATTTAGCTTCAAATCAATGCGGAGTAGAACGTTTAGCTTCAAATGCATGCGAAACACATGAGTTAGCATCACATCAATGCGGAATAGAAGGTTTAGCTTCAAATGCATGCGAAACACATGATTTAGCTTCAAATCAATGCGGAGTAGAAGGTTTAGCTTCAAATGCATGCAAAACACATGATTTAGCTTCAAATCAATGCGGAATAGTACGTTTCGCTTCAAATGCATGCGAAACACATGATTTAGCTTCAAATCAATGCGGAGTAGAAGGTTTAACTTCAAATGCATGCTAAACACATGAGTTAGCTTCCAATCAATGCGGATTAGAAGGTTTAGCTTCAAATGCATGCGAAACACATGATTTAGCTTCAAATCAATGCGGAGTAGAAGGTTTAGCTTCAAATGCATTCGAAACACATGAGTTAGATTCAAATCAATGCGGAATATATGGTTTAGCTTCAAATGCATGCGAAACACATGATTTAGCTTCAAATCAATGCGGAGTAGAAGGTTTAGCTTCAAATGCATGCGAAACACATGAGTTAGCATCAAATCAATGCGGAATAGAAGGTTTAGCTTCAAATGCATGCGAAACACATGATTTAGCTTCAAATCAATGCGGAGTAGAAGGTTTAGCTTCAAATGCATGCGAAACACTTGATTTAGCTTCAAATCAATGCGGAACAGAAGGTTTAGCTTCAAATGCATGCGAAACACATGAGTTAGCTTCAAATCAATGCGGAATATAATGTTTAGCTTCAAATGCATGCGAAACACATGATTTAGCTTCAAAACAATGCGGAGTGGAAGGTTTAACGTCAAATGCATGCGAAACACTTGAGTTAGCTTCCAATCAATGCGGAATAGAAGGTTTAGCTTCAAATGCATGCGAAACACATGATTTAGCTTCAAATCAATGCGGAGTAGAAGGTTTAGCTTCAAATGCATGCAAAACACATGATTTAGCTTCAAATCAATGCGGAATAGTAGGTTTCGCTTCAAATGCATGCGAAACACATGATTTAGCTTCAAATCAATGCGGAGTAGAAGGTTTAGCTTCAAATGCATGCGAAACACATGATTTAGCTTCAAATCAATGCGGAGTAGAAGGTTTAGCTTCAAATGCATGCGAAACACATGATTTAGCTTCAAAGCAATGCCGAATAGAAGGTTCAGCTTCAAATGCATGCGTAACAAATGATTTTGCTTCTAATCAATGCGAAGTAGAAGGTTTTGCTTCAAATCCATGCGAAACACCTGACTTAGCTTGAAATGAATGCGAAACACATGATTTAGCTTCAAATCAATGCGGAGTAGAAGGTTTAGCTTCAAATGCATGCAAAACACATGATTTAGCTTCAAATCAATGCGGAATAGTAGGTTTCGCTTCAAATGCATGCGAAACACATGATTTAGCTTCAAATCAATGCGGACTAGAAGGTTTAACTTCAAATGCATGCTAAACACATGAGTTAGCTTCCAATCAATGCGGAATAGAAGGTTTAGCTTCAAATGCATGCGAAACACATGATTTAGCTTCAAATCAATGCGGAGTAGAAGGTTTAGCTTCAAATGCATTCGAAACACATGAGTTAGATTCAAATCAATGCGGAATATATGGTTTAGCTTCAAATGCATGCGAAACACATGATTTAGCTTCAAATCAATGCGAAGTAGAAGGTTTTGCTTCAAATCCATGCGAAACACATGACTTAGCTTGAAATCAATGTGGAGTAGAAGGTTTAGCTTCAAATACATGCGAAACACATGATTTAGCTTCAAATCAATGCGGAACAGAGGGTTTAGCTTCAAATGCATGCGAAACACATGATTTAGCATCATATCAATGAGGAGTAGAAGGTTTAGCATCAAATGCATACGAAACATATGAGTTAGCTTCCAATCAATGCGAAGTAGAAGGTTTTGCTTCAAATCCATGCGAAACAAATGACTTAGCTTGAAATCAATGCGGAGTGGAAGGTTTAGCTACAAATGCATGTGAAACAAATGATTTTGCTTCAAATCAATGCGAAGTAGAAGGTTTAACTTCAAATGCATGCAAAACACATGATTTAGCTTCAAATCAATGCCGAATAGAATGTTTAGCTTCAAATGCAGGCGTAACAAATCATTTTGCTTCAAATCAATGCGGAGTGTAAGGTTTAGCTACAAATGCATATGAAACAAATGATTTTGCTTCAAAGCAATGCGAAGTAGAAGGTTTAACTTCAAATGGATGCGAAACACATGAGTTAGCTTCAAATCAACGCGGAATAGAAGGTTTAGCTTCAAATGCATGCGAAACACATGATTTAGCTTCAAATCAATGCGGAGTAGAAGGTTTAGCTTCAAATGCATGCGAAACACATGATTTAGCTTCAAATCAATGCGGAGTGGAAGGTTTAGATTTAAATGCGTGCGAAACACATGATTTAGCTTCAAATCAATGCCAAATAGAAGGTTTAGCTTCAAATGCATGCGAAACACATGAGTTAGCTTCAAATCAACGCGCAATAGAAGGTTTAGCTACAAATGCATGCGAAACACATGATTTAGCTTCAAATCAATGCGAAGTACAAGGTTTTGCTTCAAATCCATGCGAAACACATGACTTAGCTTGAAATCAATGTGGAGTAGAAGGTTTAGCTTCAAATGCATGCGAAACACATGATTTAGCTTCAAATCAATGCCGAATAGAATGGTCAGCTTCAAATGCATGCGTAACAAATGATTTTGCTTCAAATCAATGCGGAGTGAAAGGTTTAGCTTCGAATGCATGCGAAACACATGATTTAGCTTCAAATCAATGCGGAGTGGAAGGTTTAGATTTAAATGCATGCGAAACACATGATTTAGCTTCAAATCAATGCCAAATAGAAGGTTTAGCTTCAAATGCATGCGAAACACATGATTTAGCTTCAAATCAATGCCGAATAGAATGTTTAGCTTCAAATGCATGCGTAACAAATGATTTTGCTTCAAATCAATGCGGAGTGTAAGGTTTAGCTTCGAATGCATGCGAAACACATGATTTAGCTTCAAATCAATGCGGAGTAGAAGGTTTAGCTTCAAATGCATGCGAAACAAATGAGTTAGCTTCAAATCAATGCAGAATAAAAGGTTTAGCTTCAAATGCATGCGTAACAAATGATTTTGCTTCAAATCAATGTGAAGTAGAAGGTTTTGCTTCAAATCCATGCGAAACACATGACTTAGCTTCAAATCAATGTGGAGTAGAAGGTTTAGCTTCAAATGCATGCGAAACACATGATTTAGCTTCAAATCAATGCAGAATAGAAGGTTTAGCTTCAAATGCATGCGAAACACATGATTTAGCTTCAAATCAATGCGGTTTAGAAGGTTTAGCTTCAAATGCATGCGAAACACATGAGTTAGCATCAAATCAATGCGGAATATAAGGTTTAGCTTCAAATGCATGCAAAACACATGATTTAGCTTCAAATCAATGCGGAATAGTAGGTTTCGCTTCAAATGCATGCGAAACACATGATTTAGCTTCAAATCAATGCGGAGTAGAAGGTTTAACTTCAAATGCATGCTAAACACATGAGTTAGCTTCCAATCAATGCGGAATAGAAGGTTTAGCTTCAAATGCATGCGAAACACATGATTTAGCTTCAAATCAATGCGGAGTAGAAGGTTTAGCTTCAAATGCATTCGAAACACATGAGTTAGATTCAAATCAATGCGGAATATATGGTTTAGCTTCAAATGCATGCGAAACACATGATTTAGCTTCAAATCAATGCGGAGTAGAAGGTTTAGCTTCAAATGCATGCGAAACACATGAGTTAGCATCAAATCAATGCGGAATAGAAGGTTTAGCTTCAAATGCATGCGAAACACATGATTTAGCTTCAAATCAATGCGGAGTAGAAGGTTTAGCTTCAAATGCATGCGAAACACTTGATTTAGCTTCAAATCAATGCGGAACTGAAGGTTTAGCTTCAAATGCATGCGAAACACATGAGTTAGCTTCAAATCAATGCGGAATATAATGTTTAGCTTCAAATGCATGCGAAACACATGATTTAGCTTCAAAACAATGCGGAGTGGAAGGTTTAACGTCAAATGCATGCGAAACACTTGAGTTAGCTTCCAATCAATGCGGAATAGAAGGTTTAGCTTCAAATGCATGCGAAACACATGATTTAGCTTCAAATCAATGCGGAGTAGAAGGTTTAGCTTCAAATGCATGCAAAACACATGATTTAGCTTCAAATCAATGCGGAATAGTAGGTTTCGCTTCAAATGCATGCGAAACACATGATTTAGCTTCAAATCAATGCGGAGTAGAAGGTTTAGCTTCAAATGCATGCGAAACACATGATTTAGCTTCAAATCAATGCGGAGTAGAAGGTTTAGCTTCAAATGCATGCGAAACACATGATTTAGCTTCAAAGCAATGCCGAATAGAAGGTTCAGCTTCAAATGCATGCGTAACAAATGATTTTGCTTCTAATCAATGCGAAGTAGAAGGTTTTGCTTCAAATCCATGCGAAACACCTGACTTAGCTTGAAATGAATGCGAAACACATGATTTAGCTTCAAATCAATGCGGAGTAGAAGGTTTAGCTTCAAATGCATGCAAAACACATGATTTAGCTTCAAATCAATGCGGAATAGTAGGTTTCGCTTCAAATGCATGCGAAACACATGATTTAGCTTCCAATCAATGCGGAATAGAAGGTTTAGCTTCAAATGCATGCGAAACACATGATTTAGCTTCAAATCAATGCGGAGTAGAAGGTTTAGCTTCAAATGCATTCGAAACACATGAGTTAGATTCAAATCAATGCGGAATATATGGTTTAGCTTCAAATGCATGCGAAACACATGATTTAGCTTCAAATCAATGCGAAGTAGAAGGTTTTGCTTCAAATCCATGCGAAACACATGACTTAGCTTGAAATCAATGTGGAGTAGAAGGTTTAGCTTCAAATACATGCGAAACACATGATTTAGCTTCAAATCAATGCGGAACAGAGGGTTTAGCTTCAAATGCATGCGAAACACATGATTTAGCATCATATCAATGAGGAGTAGAAGGTTTAGCATCAAATGCATACGAACATATGAGTTAGCTTCCAATCAATGCGAAGTAGAAGGTTTTGCTTCAAATCCATGCGAAACAAATGACTTAGCTTGAAATCAATGCGGAGTGGAAGGTTTAGCTACAAATGCATGTGAAACAAATGATTTTGCTTCAAATCAATGCGAAGTAGAAGGTTTAACTTCAAATGCATGCAAAACACATGATTTAGCTTCAAATCAATGCCGAATAGAATGTTTAGCTTCAAATGCAGGCGTAACAAATCATTTTGCTTCAAATCAATGCGGAGTGTAAGGTTTAGCTACAAATGCATATGAAACAAATGATTTTGCTTCAAAGCAATGCGAAGTAGAAGGTTTAACTTCAAATGGATGCGAAACACATGAGTTAGCTTCAAATCAACGCGGAATAGAAGGTTTAGCTTCAAATGCATGCGAAACACATGATTTAGCTTCAAATCAATGCGGAGTAGAAGGTTTAGCTTCAAATGCATGCGAAACACATGATTTAGCTTCAAATCAATGCGGAGTGGAAGGTTTAGATTTAAATGCGTGCGAAACACATGATTTAGCTTCAAATCAATGCCAAATAGAAGGTTTAGCTTCAAATGCATGCGAAACACATGAGTTAGCTTCAAATCAACGCGCAATAGAAGGTTTAGCTACAAATGCATGCGAAACACATGATTTAGCTTCAAATCAATGCGAAGTACAAGGTTTTGCTTCAAATCCATGCGAAACACATGACTTAGCTTGAAATCAATGTGGAGTAGAAGGTTTAGCTTCAAATGCATGCGAAACACATGATTTAGCTTCAAATCAATGCCGAATAGAATGGTCAGCTTCAAATGCATGCGTAACAAATGATTTTGCTTCAAATCAATGCGGAGTGAAAGGTTTAGCTTCGAATGCATGCGAAACACATGATTTAGCTTCAAATCAATGCGGAGTGGAAGGTTTAGATTTAAATGCATGCGAAACACATGATTTAGCTTCAAATCAATGCCAAATAGAAGGTTTAGCTTCAAATGCATGCGAAACACATGATTTAGCTTCAAATCAATGCCGAATAGAATGTTTAGCTTCAAATGCATGCGTAACAAATGATTTTGCTTCAAATCAATGCGGAGTGTAAGGTTTAGCTTCGAATG
>NW_027477229.1:0-87832 GCF_051020955.1 Megalopta genalis
CTGTTTCGCATGAATATTGAGCTAAACCATGTGATTCGCATGAATTTGAAGCTAAATGATGTGTTTCGCTTGGTTTTGAAGCTAACTCTTTTGTTTCGCCTGCATTTGAAGATAAATCATGTATAGCAGAAGTATTTGAAGCTAAACCATTTGTATCGCGTGGATTTGAAGATATGACTTCTACTTCGCATTGATTTGAAGCTAACTCGATTGTTTCGTCTGCATATGAAGCTATATCACTTATAACGCAATTATCTGCAGCTAAGCCATTTGTTTCTCATGTATTTGAAGCTAAGCCTTCCACTTCGCATTGATTTGAACCTAAATAATGTGTTTCGCTTGGATTTGAAGGTAAAGCGTTTGTTTCGCATGCAGTTGAAGCTAAATCATGTATATCACAAGTATTTGAAGCTAAACCAATTGTTGCTCATGTATTTGAAGCTAAGCGTTCCACTTCGCATTGATTTGAAACTAACTCGATTGTTTCGTCTGCATTTGAAGCCATATCACTTACATCGCAATTATCTGAAGATAAATCATTCGTTTCTCATGTACTTGAAGCTAAGCCATCTATTTCGCATTTATTTGAAGCTAAATCATATGTTTCGCATGGATTTGAAGCTAACTCGTTTTTTTCGCCTGTATTTGAAGATAAATCATGTATATCACAAGTATTTGAAGCTAAACCATTCGCTTCGCATGGATTTGAAGATAAGCCTTCAATTTCGCATTGATTTGAAGGTAAATCATATGTTTCACTTGGATTTGAAGCTAACTCGTTTGTTTCGCATGCAGTTGAAGCTAAATCATGTTTATCACAAGTATCTGAATATAAACCATCTATTTCGCATGAATATTGAGCTAAACCATGTGATTCGCTTGAATTTGAAGCTAAATGATGTGTTTTCGCTTGGATTAGAAGGTAACACGTTTGTTTCACATGCAGTTGAAGCTCACTCATGTATATCACAAGTATTTGAAGCTGAACAATTTGTTTCGCATGAATATTAAGGTAAACCATGTGCTTCGCATGAATATGAATCTAATCGCTGTGTTTCGCATGAATTTAAAACTAAATCATTTATATCAAAAGTATTTGAAGCTAAACCATTTGTTTCGCATGGTTTCGAAGATAACCCATCTACTTCGCATTGATATGAATCTAAATCATGCGTTTCGCATGTATTCGGAGCTAACTAGTTTGTTTCGCCTGCATTTGAAGCTATATCACTTATATTCGCAAGTATTTGACGGTCAGTCATTCGTTTCGCATGAATTTCCAGCTAAGCCTCCTACTTCGCATTGATTTGAAGCTAAGTCATGTGTTTCGCTTGGTTTTGAAGCTAACTCGTTTGTTTCACCTGCATTTGAAGCTAAATCATGTTTATCATAAGTATTTGAAACTGAACCATCTGTTTCGAATGGTTTCGAAGATAAGCATTCTACTTCGCATTGATTTGAAGCTATATCATGTGATCGACATTGATTTGAAGGTAACTCTTTTGTTTCGCATGCAGTTGAAGCTAAATCACGTATATCGCAATTATTTGAAGCGAAACCATTTGATTCGAATTGATTTGTAGCTAAGTCTTCTACTTTGCATGAATTTGAAGCTAAACCATGTGTCGCGCTTGAATTTGTAGCTAACTCGATTGTTTCGCATGCAGTTGAAGCTAAATAATGTATATTACAAGTATTAGAAGCTAATTCATATGATTCGCATGGATTTGAAGATAAGCCTCCTACTTCGCATTGATTTGAAGCTAACTCGATTGTTTCGCCTACATTTGAAGCTATATCACTTATATTCTCAAGTATTTGACGGTCAATCATTCGTTTCGCATGAATTTGAAGCTAAGCCTTCTACTTCGCATTGATTTGAATCTAAATCATGTGATTCACTTGGATTTGATGCTAACCCTTCTACTTCGCATTGATTTGAAGCTAAATCATGAGTTTCGCTTGGATTTGTAGTTAACACGTTTGTTTCACATGCAGTTGAAGCAAAATCATGTTTGTCAAAAGTATTTGAAGCTAAACCATTCGCTTCGCATGGATTTGAAGCAAAGACTTCAACTTCGCATTGATATGAAGATAAATCATGTGTTTCGCTTGGATTTGAAGCTAACACGTTTGTTTCGCATGCAGTTGAATCTAAAACATGTATTTCGCTTGGTTTTGAAGCTAACTCGTTTGTTTCGCATGCAGTTGAAGCTAAATCATGTATATCACAAGTATTTGCAGCTAAACCATTTGTTTCGGATGGATTTGAAGATAAGCCTTCTACTTCGCATTGATTTGAAGCTAACTCGATTGTTTCGCCTGCATTTGAAGCTATATCAGTTATATCGCAATTATCTGAAGATAAATCATTTGTTTCTCATGTATATGAAGCTAAGCCTTCCACTTCGCATAGATTTGAACCTAAATAATGTGTTTCGCTTGAATTTGAAGGTAAAGCGTTTGTTTCGCATGCAGTTGAAGCTAAATCATGTATATCACATGTATTTGAAGCTAAACCATTTGTTTCTCATGTATTTGAGGCTAAGCGTTCCACTTCGCATTGATTTGAAGCTAACTCGATTGTTTCGCCTGCATATGAAGCTATATCACTTATATCGCAATTATCTGAAGATAAATCATTTGTTTATCATGTATTTGAAGATAAGCCTTGTACTTCGCATTGATTTGAAGCTGAAGCATGTGCTTCGCATGGATTTGAAGCTAACTCGTTTGCTTCGTCTGCATTTGAAGCTGAATCATGTATATCACAAGTATTTGAAGCTAAACCATTTGTTTCGCATGAATTGAAGCTAAGCCTTCTATTTCGCATTGATTTGAATCTAAATCATGTGTTTCGCTTGGTTTTGAAGCTAACTCGTTTGTTTCGCATGCAGTTGAAGCTGAAACATGTATATCGCAAGTATTTGAAGCTAAACCATTTGTTTCGCATGAATTTGAAGCTAAGCCTTTTACTTCGCATTGATTTGAAGCTAAATCATGTGTTTCTCTTGGATTTGAAGCTAACTCGTTTGTTTCGCATGCAGTTGAAGCTAAATCATGTATATCACAAGTATTTTAAGCTAAACCATTTGTTTCTCATGTATTTGAAGCTAAGCCTTCCACTTCGCATTGATTTGAAGCTAAGTCATGTCTTTCGCTTGGATTTGAAGCTAACTGGTTTGTTTTTTCATACAGTTGACGCTAAATCATGTATAATACAAGTATTTGGAGCTAAATCGTGTGTTTCGCATGGATTTGAAGCTAAGCGTTTTACTTCGCTTGATTTTGAAGCTCAATCATGTGTTTCGCTTGGATTTGTAGCTAACTCGTATGTTTCGCATGCATTTGAAGCTAAATCATGTATATCACAAGTATTTGAAACTTAATCATTCGGTTCGCATGGATTTGAAGCTAAGCCTACTACTTCGCATTGATATGAAGCTAAATCATGTATTTCGCTTGGATTTGAAGCTAACTCGTTTGTTTAGCATGCTATTCCAGCTAAATCATGTATATCACAAGTATTTGTAGCTCATTCATTTGATTCGCATGGCTTTGAAACTAAGCCATCTACTTCAAATTAAGTTGAAGCTAAATCATGTGTTTCGCATGGATTTGAATCTAACTCGTTTGTTTCGCATGCAGTTCAAGCTAAATCGTGTATATCACAAGCATTTGAAGCTGAACCATTTGATTCTCATGAATATTAAGCTTAACCATGTGTTTCGCATGAATATTAAGCTAAACCAAGAGTTTCGCATGAATTTGAAGATATATCATGTGATTCACATGGATTTGAAGCTGACTCGTTTGATTCGCCTGCATTTGAAGCTGTTTCACTTATATCGCAAGTATTTGAATCTAAACCAGTTGTTTCGCATGGATTTGATGCTAAGCCTTCTACTTCGCATTGATTTCATGCTAAATCATGTGTTTCGCATGGATTTAGAGCTAACTCGTGTGTTTGGCCTGCATTTGAAGCTATATCACTTATATTCGCAAGTATTTGAAGCTAAATCATTTGTGTCGCATGGATTTGATGCTAAGCCTTCGGCTTCGCATTGATTCGAAACTAAATCATGCGTTACGCTTGAATTTGAACCTCACTCGTTTGTTTCGCATGCAGTTGATGCTAAATCATGTATATCACAAGTATTTGAAGCTGAACCATTTGATTCTCATGAATATTAAGCTAAACCATGTGTTTCGCATGAATATTAAGCTAGACCAAGTGTTTCGCATGAATTGGAAGATAAATCATGTGTTTCACATGGATTTGAAGCTGACTCGTTTGTTTTGCCTGCATTTGAAGCTATATCACTTCTATCGCAAGTATTTGAAGCTAAACTATTTGTTTCGCATGGATTTGAAGCAAAGCCATCTACTTCGCATTGATTTGAAGCTGAATCATGTGTTTCGCTTGGATTTGAAGTTCACTCGTTTGTTTCGCCTGCATTTGAAGCTATATCACTTATATCGCAAGTATATGAATCTAAATAATCTGTGTTGCATGGATTTGATGCTAATCATTCTACTTCGCATTGATTTGAAGCTGAATCATGTGTTTCGCATGGATTTGAAGATAACTCGTTTGTTTCGCATGCAGTTGAAGCTAAATCATGTATATAACAAGTATTTGAAGCCAAATCATTTGTGTCGCATGGATTTGAAGCCAAACCTTCTACTTCGCATTGATTTGAAGCTACATCATGCGTTTCGCATGAATTTGAAGCTAACTCGTTTGTTTCGCATGCATTTGAAGCTATATCACTTATATTCACAAGTATTTGAAGGTCAATCATTCGTTTCGCATGAATTTGAAGCTAAGCCTTCTACTTCGCATTAATTGGAAGCTTAATCATGTGTTTCGCTTGGATTTGGAGCTAACTCGTTTGTTTCGCATACATTTGAAGCTAAATCATGTATATCACAAGTATTTGAAGCAAAACCATTTGATTCGCATGGATTTGAAACAAAGCCTTCTACTTCGCATTGATTTGAAGCTAAATCATGTTTTTCGCTTGGATTTGAAACTAAGCCTTCTACTTCGCATTGAATTGAAGCTAAATCATGTGTTTCGCATGAATCTGAATCTAACTCGTTTGTTTTGCTTGAATTCGAAGCTATATCTCTTTCATTCGCAAGTATTTGAAGTTCAATCATCCGTTTCGCATGGATTTGAAGCTAAGCCTTCTACTACGCATTGATTTGAAGCTAAATCATGTGTTTCGCTTGGATTTGAAGCTAACTCGTTTGTTTCGCATACATTTGAAGCTAAATCACGTATATCACAATTATTTGAAGCTAAACTATTTGTTTCGCATGGATTCGATGATCAGCCTTCTATTTCGCATAGATTTGAAGCTAAATCATGTATATCACAAGTATTTGTAGCAAAACCATTTGTTTCGCATGGATTTGAAGCTAAGCCTTCTACTTCGCTTTGATTTGAAGCTAAATCATGTGTTTCGCATGGATTTGAAGCTAACTTGTTTGTTTCGCATGCAGTTGAAGCTAAATCATGTATATCACAAGTATTTGTATCAAAACCATTTGTTTCGCATGGATTTGATGCTAAGCCTTCTACTTCGCATTGATTTGAAGATAAATCATGCGTTTCGCATGGATTTGAAGCTAACTCGTTTGTTTCGCATGCAGTTGATGCTAAATCATGTATATCACAAGTATTTGAGCTGAACCATTTGATTCTCCTGAAAATTAAGCTAAACCATGTGTTTCGCTTGGATTTGAAGCTAAGCCTTCTACTTCGCATTGATTTGAAGCTAAATCATGTGTTAGGCTTGGATTTGAAACCAAGCCTTCTACTTCGCATTGATTGGAAGCTAAAACTTGTGTTTGGTATGGATTTGAAGCTAACTCGTTTGTTTCGCCTGCATTCGAAGTTATATCACGTATAATCGGAAGTATTTGAAGCTCAGTCATCCGTTTCGCATGGATTTGAAGCTAAGCCTTCTACTTCGCATTGATTCGAAGCTAAATCATATGTTTCGCTTGGATTTGAAGGTTACACGTTTGTTTCACTTGCAGTTGAAGCTCAATCATGTATATCACAAGTATTTGAAGCTGAACAATTTGTTTCGCATGAATACTAAGTTAAACCATGTGTTTCGCATGAGTATTAAGCTAAACCATGTTTTTGTAATGAATTTGAAGCTAAATCATGTGTTTCGCATGAATTTGAAGCCAACTCGTTTGTTTCGCCTGCAGTTGATTCTAAATCATGTATTTTACTAGTATTTGAACCTAAACCATTTGTTCCTCATGTATTTGAAGCTAAGCCTTCCACTTCGCATTGATGTGAAGCTAAATCATGTGTTTCGCTTGGATTTGAAGCTAACTCGATTGTTTCGAATGCAGTTGATGCTAAATCATGTATATCACAAGTATTTGAAGCTGAACCATTTGATTCTCGGGAAAATTAAGCTAAACCATATGTTTCGCTTGGATTTGAAGCTAAGCCTTCTACTTCGCATTGATTTGAAGCTAAATCATGTGTTTCGCTTGGATTTGGAGCTATCTCGTTTGTTTCGCATACATTTGAAGCTAGATCATGTATATCACAAGTAATTGAACCAAAACCATTTGATTCGCATGGATTTGAAACAAAGCCTTCTACTCCGCATTGATTTGAAGCTAAATCATGTTTTTCGCTTGGATTTGAAACTAAGCCTTCTACTTCGCATTGAATTGAAGCTAAATCATGTGTTTCGCATGAATTTGAATCTAACTCGTTTGTTTTGCTTGCATTCGAAGCTATATCTCTTACATTCGCAAGTATTTGAAGTTCAATCAATCGTTTCGCATGGATTTGAAGCTAAGGCTTCTAGTTCGCATTGATTTGAAGCTAAACCAATTTGTTTCGCATGAATACTAAGTTAAACCATGTGTTTCGCATGAGTATTAAGCTAAACCATGTTTTTGTAATGAATTTGAAGCTAAATCATGTGTTTCGCATGAATTTGAAGCCAACTCGTTTGTTTCGCCTGCAGTTGATTCTAAATCATGTATTTTACAAGTATTTGAACCTAAACCATTTGTTCCTCATGTATTTGAAGCTAAGCCTTCCACTTCGCATTGATGTGAAGCTAAATCATGTGTTTCGCATAGATTTGAAGCTAAATCATGTATATCACAATTATTTGTAGCAAAACCATTTGTTTCGCATGGATTTGAAGCTAAGCCTTCTACTTCGCTTTGATTTGAAGCTAAATCATGTGTTTCGCATGGATTTGAAGCTAACTTGTTTGTTTCGCATGCAGTTGAAGCTAAATCATGTATATCACAAGTATTTGTATCAAGACCATTTGTTTCGCATGGATTTGATGCTAAGCCTTCTACTTCGCATTGATTTGAAGATAAATCATGCGTTTCGCATGGATTTGAAGCTAACTCGTTTGTTTCGCATGCAGTTGATGCTAAACCATGTATATCACAAGTATTTGAAGCTGAACCATTTGATACTCGTGAAAATTAAGCTAAACCATGTGTTTCGCTTGGATTTGAAGCTAAGCCTTCTACTTCGCATTGATTTGAAGCTAAATCATATGTTTCGCTTGGATTTGAAGGTAACACGTTTGTTTCACTTGCAGTTGAAGCTCAATCATGTATGTCACAAGTATTTGAAGCTGAACAATTTGTTTCGCATGAATACTAAGTTAAACCATGTGTTTCGCATGAGTATTAAGCTAAACCATGTTTTTGTACTGAATTTGAAGCTAAATCATGTGTTTCGCATGGATTTGAAGCCAACTCGTTTGTTTCGCCTGCAGTTGATTCTAAATCATGTATTTTACAAGTATTTGAACCTAAACCATTTGTTCCTCATGTATTTGAAGCTAAGCCTTCCACTTCGCATTGATGTGAAGCTAAATCATGTGTTTCGCTTGGATTTGAAGCTAAGCCTTCTACTTCGCATTGATTTGAAGCTAAATCATGTGTTTCGCTTGGATTTTAAACTAAGCCTTCTACTTCGCATTGATTTGAAGCTAAATCATGTGTTTCGCTTGGATTTGAAACTAAGCCTTCTACTTCGCATTGATTTGTAGCAAAATCATGTGTTCCGCATGGATTTCAAGATAACTCGTTTGTGTCGCATGCAGTTGAAGCTAAATCATGTATATCACAAGTATTTGAAGCAAAACCATTTGATTCTCGTGAAAATTAAGCTATACCATGTGTTTCGCTTGGATTTGAAGCTAAGCCTTCTACTTCGCATTGATTTGAAGCTAAATCATGTGTTAGGCTTGGATTTGAAACTAAGCCTTCTACTTCGCATTGATTGGAAGCTAAAACTTGTGTTTGGTATGGATTTGAAGCTAACTCGTTTGTTTCGCCTGCATTCCAAGTTATATCACGTATAATCGCAAGTATTTGAAGCTCAGTCATCCGTTTCGCATGGATTTGTAGGTAACACGTTTGTTTCACTTGCAGTTGAAGCTCAATCATGTATATCACAAGTATTTGAAGCTGAAAAATTTGTTTCGCATGAATACTAAGTTAAACCATGTGTTTCGCATGAGTATTAAGCTAAACCATGTTTTTGTAATGAATTTGAAGCTAAATCATGTGGTTCGCATGGATTTGAAGCCAACTCGTTTGTTTCGCCTGCAGTTGATGCTAAATCATGTATATCACAAGTATTTGAAGCTGAACCATTTGATTCTCGTGAAAATTAAGCTAAACCACGTGTTTCGCTTGGATTTGAAGCTAAGCCTTCTACTTCGCATTGATTTGAAGCTAAATCATGTGTTAGGCTTGGATTTGAAGCTAAGCCTTCTACTTCGCATTGATTGGAAGCTAAAACTTGTGTTTGGTATGGATTTGTAGCTAACTCGTTTGTTTCGCCTGCATTCGAAGTTATATCACGTATAATCGCAAGTATTTGAAGCTCAGTCATCCGTTTCGCATGGATTTGAAGCTAAGCCTTCTACTTCGCATTGATTTGAAGCTAAATCATATGTTTCGATTGGATTTGAAGGTAACACGTTTGTTTCACTTGCAGTTGAAGCTCAATCATGTATATCACAAGTATTTGAAGCTGAACAATTTGTTTCGCATGAATACTAAGTTAAACCATGTGTTTCGCATGAGTATTAAGCTAAACCATGTTTTTGTAATGAATTTGAGGCTAAATCATGTGTTTCGCATGGATTTGAAGCCAACTCGTTTGATTCGCCTGCAGTTGATTCTAAATCATGTATTTTACAAGTATTTGAACCTAAACCATTTGTTCCTCATGTATTTGAAGCTAAGCCTTCCACTTCGCATTGATGTGAAGCTAAATCATGTGCTTCGCATGGATTTGAAGCTAACTCGTTTGTTTCGCATACATTTGAAGCTAAATCACGTATATCACAACTATTTGAAGCTAAACTATTTGTTTCGCATGGATTCGATGATCAGCCTTCTATTTCGCATAGATTTGAAGCTAAATCATGTATATCACAAGTATTTGTAGCAAAACCATTTGTTTCGCATGGATTTGAAGCTAAGCCTTCTACTTCGCATTGATTGAAGATAAATCATGCGTTTCGCATGGATTTGAAGCTAACTCGTTTGTTTCGCATGCCGTTGATGCTAAATCATGTATATCACAAGTATTTGAAGCTGAACCATTTGATTCTCGTGAAAATTAAGCTAAACCATGTGTTTCGCTTGGATTTGAAGCTAAGCCTTCTACTTCGCATTGATTGGAAGCTAAATCTTGTGTTTGGTATGGATTTGATGCTAACTCGGTTGTTTCGCCTGCATTCGAAGTTATATCACGTATAATCGCAAGTATTTGAAGCTCAGTCATCCGTTTCGCATGGATTTGAAGCTAAGCCTTCTACTTCGCATTGATTTGAAGCTAAATCATATGTTTCGATTGGATTTGAAGGTAACACGTTTGTTTCACTTGCAGTTGAAGCTCAATCATGTATATCACAAGTATTTGAAGCTGAACAATTTGTTTCGCATGAATACTAAGTTAAACCATGTGTTTCGCATGAGTATTAAGCTAAACCATGTTTTTGTAATGAATTTGAGGCTAAATCATGTGTTTCGCATGGATTTGAAGCCAACTCGTTTGATTCGCCTGCAGTTGATTCTAAATCATGTATTTTACAAGTATTTGAACCTAAACCATATGTTCCTCATGTATTTGAAGCTAAGCCTTCCACTTCGCATTGATGTGAAGCTAAATCATGTGCTTCGCATGGATTTGAAGCTAACTCGTTTGTTTCGCATACATTTGAAGCTAAATCACGTATATCACAACTATTTGAAGCTAAACTATTTGTTTCGCATGGATTCGATGATCAGCCTTCTATTTCGCATAGATTTGAAGCTAAATCATGTATATCACAAGTATTTGTAGCAAAACCATTTGTTTCGCATGGATTTGAAGCTAAGCCTTCTACTTCGCATTGATTGAAGATGAATCATGCGTTTCGCATGGATTTGAAGCTAACTCGTTTGTTTCGCATGCCGTTGATGCTAAATCATGTATATCACAAGTATTTGAAGCTGAACCATTTGATTCTCGTGAAAATTAAGCTAAACCATGTGTTTCGCTTGGATTTGAAGCTAAGCCTTCTACTTCGCATTGATTGGAAGCTAAATCTTGTGTTTGGTATGGATTTGATGCTAACTCGGTTGTTTCGCCTGCATTCGAAGTTATATCACGTATAATCGCAAGTATTTGAAGCTAAATCGTTTGTGTCGCATGGATTTGCAGCTAAGACTTCTATTTCGCATTGATTTGAACCTAAATCAACCGTTTCGCATGTATTTGAAGCTATCTCGTTTGTTTCGCCTGCATTTGAAGCTATATCACTTATATTCGCAAGTATTTGAAGGTCAATCATTCGTTTCGCATGAATTTGAAGCTAAGCCTTCTACTTCGCATTGATTTGAAGCTAAATCATGTGTTTCACTTGGATTTGAAGCTAAGCCTTCTACTTCGCATTGATTTGAAGCTAAATCATGTGTTTCGCTTGGATTTGAAACTGAGCCTTCTACTTCGCATTGATTGGAAGCTAAATCTTGTGTTTGGTATGGATTTGAAGCTAACACGGTTGTTTCGCCTGCATTCGAAGTTATATCACGTATAATCGCAAGTATTTGAAGCTCAGTCATCCGTTTCGCATGGATTTGAAGCTAAGCCTTCTACTTCGCATTGATTTGAAGCTAAATCATATGTTTCGCTTGGATTTGAAGGTAACACGTTTGTTTCACTTGCAGTTGAAGCTCAATCATGTATATCACAAGTATTTGAAGCTGAACAATTTGTTTCGCATGAATACTAAGTTAAACCATGTGTTTCGCATGAGTATTAAGCTAAACCATGTTTTTGTAATGAATTTGAAGCTAAATCATGTGTTTCGCATGAATTTGAAGCCAACTCGTTTGTTTCGCCTGCAGTTGATTCTAAATCATGTATTTTACAAGTATTTGAACCTAAGCCATTTGTTCCTCATGTATTTGAAGCTAAGCCTTCCACTTCGCATTGATGTGAAGCTAAATCATGTGTTTCGCTTGGATTTGAAGCTAACTCGATTGTTTCGAATGCAGTTGATGCTAAATCATGTATATCACAAGTATTTGAAGCTGAACCATTTGATTCTCGGGAAAATTAAGCTAAACCATATGTTTCGCTTGGATTTGAAGCTAAGCCTTCTACTTCGCATTGATTTGAAGCTAAATCATGTGTTTCGCTTGGATTTGGAGCTATCTCGTTTGTTTCGCATACATTTGAAGCTAGATCATGTATATCACAAGTAATTGAACCAAAACCATTTGATTCGCATGGATTTGAAACAAAGCCTTCTACTCCGCATTGATTTGAAGCTAAATCATGTTTTTCGCTTGGATTTGAAACTAAGCCTTCTACTTCGCATCGAATTGAAGCTAAATCATGTGTTTCGCATGAATTTGAATCTAACTCGTTTGTTTTGCTTGCATTCGAAGCTATATCTCTTACATTCGCAAGTATTTGAAGTTCAATCAATCGTTTCGCATGGATTTGAAGCTAAGGCTTCTAGTTCGCATTGATTTGAAGCTAAACCAATTTGTTTCGCATGAATACTAAGTTAAACCATGTGTTTCGCATGAGTATTAAGCTAAACCATGTTTTTGTAATGAATTTGAAGCTAAATCATGTGTTTCGCATGAATTTGAAGCCAACTCGTTTGTTTCGCCTGCAGTTGATTCTAAATCATGTATTTTACAAGTATTTGAACCTAAACCATTTGTTCCTCATGTATTTGAAGCTAAGCCTTCCACTTCGCATTGACGTGAAGCGAAATCATGTGTTTCGCATAGATTTGAAGCTAAATCATGTATATCACAAGTATTTGTAGCAAAACCATTTGTTTCGCATGGATTTGAAGCTAAGCCTTCTACTTCGCTTTGATTTGAAGCTAAATCATGTGTTTCGCATGGATTTGAAGCTAACTTGTTTGTTTCGCATGCAGTTGAAGCTAAATCATGTATATCACAAGTATTTGTATCAAGACCATTTGTTTCGCATGGATTTGATGCTAAGCCTTCTACTTCGCAATTATTTGAAGATAAATCATGCGTTTCGCATGGATTTGAAGCTAACTCGTTTGTTTCGCATGCAGTTGATGCTAAACCATGTATATCACAAGTATTTGAAGCTGAACCATTTGATTCTCGTGAAAATTAAGCTAAACCATGTGTTTCGCTTGGATTTGAAGCTAAGCCTTCTACTTCGCATTGATTTGAAGCTAAATCATATGTTTCGCTTGGATTTGAAGGTAACACGTTTGTTTCACTTGCAGTTGAAGCTCAATCATGTATGTCACAAGTATTTGAAGCTGAACAATTTGTTTCGCATGAATACTAAGTTAAACCATGTGTTTCGCATGAGTATTAAGCTAAACCATGTTTTTGTACTGAATTTGAAGCTAAATCATGTGTTTCGCATGGATTTGAAGCCAACTCGTTTGTTTCGCCTGCAGTTGATTCTAAATCATGTATTTTACAAGTATTTGAACCTAAACCATTTGTTCCTCATGTATTTGAAGCTAAGCCTTCCACTTCGCATTGATGTGAAGCTAAATCATGTGTTTCGCTTGGATTTGAAGCTAAGCCTTCTACTTCGCATTGATTTGAAGCTAAATCATGTGTTTCGCTTGGATTTTAAACTAAGCCTTCTACTTCGCATTGATTTGAAGCTAAATCATGTGTTTCGCTTGGATTTGAAACTAAGCCTTCTACTTCGCATTGATTTGTAGCTAAATCATGTGTTCCGCATGGATTTCAAGATAACTCGTTTGTGTCGCATGCAGTTGAAGCTAAATCATGTATATCACAAGTATTTGAAGCAAAACCATTTGATTCTCGTGAAAATTAAGCTATACCATGTGTTTCGCTTGGATTTGAAGCTAAGCCTTCTACTTCGCATTGATTTGAAGCTAAATCATGTGTTAGGCTTGGATTTGAAACTAAGCCTTCTACTTCGCATTGATTGGAAGCTAAAACTTGTGTTTGGTATGGATTTGAAGCTAACTCGTTTGTTTCGCCTGCATTCCAAGTTATATCACGTATAATCGCAAGTATTTGAAGCTCAGTCATCCGTTTCGCATGGATTTGTAGGTAACACGTTTGTTTCACTTGCAGTTGAAGCTCAATCATGTATATCACAAGTATTTGAAGCTGAAAAATTTGTTTCGCATGAATACTAAGTTAAACCATGTGTTTCGCATGAGTATTAAGCTAAACCATGTTTTTGTAATGAATTTGAAGCTAAATCATGTGGTTCGCATGGATTTGAAGCCAACTCGTTTGTTTCGCCTGCAGTTGATGCTAAATCATGTATATCACAAGTATTTGAAGCTGAACCATTTGATTCTCGTGAAAATTAAGCTAAACCACGTGTTTCGCTTGGATTTGAAGCTAAGCCTTCTACTTCGCATTGATTTGAAGCTAAATCATATGTTTCGCTTGGATTTGAAGGTAACACGTTTGTTTCACTTGCAGTTGAAGCTCAATCATGTATGTCACAAGTATTTGAAGCTGAACAATTTGTTTCGCATGAATACTAAGTTAAACCATGTGTTTCGCATGAGTATTAAGCTAAACCATGTTTTTGTACTGAATTTGAAGCTAAATCATGTGTTTCGCATGGATTTGAAGCCAACTCGTTTGTTTCGCCTGCAGTTGATTCTAAATCATGTATTTTACAAGTATTTGAACCTAAACCATTTGTTCCTCATGTATTTGAAGCTAAGCCTTCCACTTCGCATTGATGTGAAGCTAAATCATGTGTTTCGCTTGGATTTGAAGCTAAGCCTTCTACTTCGCATTGATTTGAAGCTAAATCATGTGTTTCGCTTGGATTTTAAACTAAGCCTTCTACTTCGCATTGATTTGAAGCTAAATCATGTGTTTCGCTTGGATTTGAAACTGAGCCTTCTACTTCGCATTGATTTGTAGCTAAATCATGTGTTCCGCATGGATTTCAAGATAACTCGTTTGTGTCGCATGCAGTTGAAGCTAAATCATGTATATCACAAGTATTTGAAGCAAAACCATTTGATTCTCGTGAAAATTAAGCTATACCATGTGTTTCGCTTGGATTTGAAGCTAAGCCTTCTACTTCGCATTGATTTGAAGCTAAATCATGTGTTAGGCTTGGATTTGAAACTAAGCCTTCTACTTCGCATTGATTGGAAGCTAAAACTTGTGTTTGGTATGGATTTGAAGCTAACTCGTTTGTTTCGCCTGCATTCCAAGTTATATCACGTATAATCGCAAGTATTTGAAGCTCAGTCATCCGTTTCGCATGGATTTGTAGGTAACACGTTTGTTTCACTTGCAGTTGAAGCTCAATCATGTATATCACAAGTATTTGAAGCTGAAAAATTTGTTTCGCATGAATACTAAGTTAAACCATGTGTTTCGCATGAGTATTAAGCTAAACCATGTTTTTGTAATGAATTTGAAGCTAAATCATGTGGTTCGCATGGATTTGAAGCCAACTCGTTTGTTTCGCCTGCAGTTGATGCTAAATCATGTATATCACAAGTATTTGAAGCTGAACCATTTGATTCTCGTGAAAATTAAGCTAAACCACGTGTTTCGCTTGGATTTGAAGCTAAGCCTTCTACTTCGCATTGATTTGAAGCTAAATCATGTGTTAGGCTTGGATTTGAAACTAAGCCTTCTACTTCGCATTGATTGGAAGCTAAAACTTGTGTTTGGTATGGATTTGAAGCTAACTCGTTTGTTTCGCCTGCATTCGAAGTTATATCACGTATAATCGCAAGTATTTGAAGCTCAGTCATCCGTTTCGCATGGATTTGAAGCTAAGCCTTCTACTTCGCATTGATTTGAAGCTAAATCATATGTTTCGATTGGATTTGAAGGTAACACGTTTGTTTCACTTGCAGTTGAAGCTCAATCATGTATATCACAAGTATTTGAAGCTGAACAATTTGTTTCGCATGAATACTAAGTTAAACCATGTGTTTCGCATGAGTATTAAGCTAAACCATGTTTTTGTAATGAATTTGAGGCTAAATCATGTGTTTCGCATGGATTTGAAGCCAACTCGTTTGATTCGCCTGCAGTTGATTCTAAATCATGTATTTTACAAGTATTTGAACCTAAACCATTTGTTCCTCATGTATTTGAAGCTAAGCCTTCCACTTCGCATTGATGTGAAGCTAAATCATGTGCTTCGCATGGATTTGAAGCTAACTCGTTTGTTTCGCATACATTTGAAGCTAAATCACGTATATCACAACTATTTGAAGCTAAACTATTTGTTTCGCATGGATTCGATGATCAGCCTTCTATTTCGCATAGATTTGAAGCTAAATCATGTATATCACAAGTATTTGTAGCAAAACCATTTGTTTCGCATGGATTTGAAGCTAAGCCTTCTACTTCGCATTGATTGAAGATAAATCATGCGTTTCGCATGGATTTGAAGCTAACTCGTTTGTTTCGCATGCCGTTGATGCTAAATCATGTATATCACAAGTATTTGAAGCTGAACCATTTGATTCTCGTGAAAATTAAGCTAAACCATGTGTTTCGCTTGGATTTGAAGCTAAGCCTTCTACTTCGCATTGATTGGAAGCTAAATCTTGTGTTTGGTATGGATTTGATGCTAACTCGGTTGTTTCGCCTGCATTCGAAGTTATATCACGTATAATCGCAAGTATTTGAAGCTCAGTCATCCGTTTCGCATGGATTTGAAGCTAAGCCTTCTACTTCGCATTGATTTGAAGCTAAATCATATGTTTCGATTGGATTTGAAGGTAACACGTTTGTTTCACTTGCAGTTGAAGCTCAATCATGTATATCACAAGTATTTGAAGCTGAACAATTTGTTTCGCATGAATACTAAGTTAAACCATGTGTTTCGCATGAATATTAAGCTAAACCATGTTTTTGTAATGAATTTGAGGCTAAATCATGTGTTTCGCATGGATTTGAAGCCAACTCGTTTGATTCGCCTGCAGTTGATTCTAAATCATGTATTTTACAAGTATTTGAACCTAAACCATTTGTTCCTCATGTATTTGAAGCTAAGCCTTCCACTTCGCATTGATGTGAAGCTAAATCATGTGCTTCGCATGGATTTGAAGCTAACTCGTTTGTTTCGCATACATTTGAAGCTAAATCACGTATATCACAACTATTTGAAGCTAAACTATTTGTTTCGCATGGATTCGATGATCAGCCTTCTATTTCGCATAGATTTGAAGCTAAATCATGTATATCACAAGTATTTGTAGCAAAACCATTTGTTTCGCATGGATTTGAAGCTAAGCCTTCTACTTCGCATTGATTGAAGATAAATCATGCGTTTCGCATGGATTTGAAGCTAACTCGTTTGTTTCGCATGCCGTTGATGCTAAATCATGTATATCACAAGTATTTGAAGCTGAACCATTTGATTCTCGTGAAAATTAAGCTAAACCATGTGTTTCGCTTGGATTTGAAGCTAAGCCTTCTACTTCGCATTGATTGGAAGCTAAATCTTGTGTTTGGTATGGATTTGATGCTAACTCGGTTGTTTCGCCTGCATTCGAAGTTATATCACGTATAATCGCAAGTATTTGAAGCTAAATCATTTGTGTCGCATGGATTTGCAGCTAAGACTTCTATTTCGCATTGATTTGAACCTAAATCAACCGTTTCGCATGTATTTGAAGCTATCTCGTTTGTTTCGCCTGCATTTGAAGCTATATCACTTATATTCGCAAGTATTTGAAGGTCAATCATTCGTTTCGCATGAATTTGAAGCTAAGCCTTCTACTTCGCATTGATTTGAAGCTAAATCATGTGTTTCACTTGGATTTGAAGCTAAGCCTTCTACTTCGCATTGATTTGAAGCTAAATCATGTGTTTCGCTTGGATTTGAAACTGAGCCTTCTACTTCGCATTGATTGGAAGCTAAATCTTGTGTTTGGTATGGATTTGAAGCTAACACGGTTGTTTCGCCTGCATTCGAAGTTATAAAACGTATAATCGCAAGTATTTGAAGCTCAGTCATCCGTTTCGCATGGATTTGAAGCTAAGCCTTCTACTTCGCATTGATTTGAAGCTAAATCATATGTTTCGCTTGGATTTGAAGGTAACACGTTTGTTTCACTTGCAGTTGAAGCTCAATCATGTATATCACAAGTATTTGAAGCTGAACAATTTGTTTCGCATGAATACTAAGTTAAACCATGTGTTTCGCATGAGTATTAAGCTAAACCATGTTTTTGTAATGAATTTGAAGCTAAATCATGTGTTTCGCATTGATTTGAAGCCAACTCGTTTGTTTCGCCTGCAGTTGATTCTAAATCATGTATTTTACAAGTATTTGAACCTAAACCATTTGTTCCTCATGTATTTGAAGCTAAGCCTTCCACTTCGCATTGATGTGAAGCTAAATCATGTGTTTCGCTTGGATTTGAAGCTAACTCGATTGTTTCGAATGCAGTTGATGCTAAATCATGTATATCACAAGTATTTGAAGCTGAACCATTTGATTCTCGTGAAAATTAAGCTAAACCATATGTTTCGCTTGGATTTGAAGCTGAGCCTTCTACTTCGCATTGATTTGAAGCTAAATCATGTGTTTCGCTTGGATTTTAAACTAAGCCTTCTACTTCGCATTGATTTGAAGCTAAATCATGT
Source organism: Megalopta genalis (assembly GCF_051020955.1). Classification (NCBI taxonomy): domain Eukaryota; kingdom Metazoa; phylum Arthropoda; class Insecta; order Hymenoptera; family Halictidae; genus Megalopta; species Megalopta genalis. The sequence goes on from NW_027477229.1 coordinate 18,172, forward strand.
GTTTCGCTTGGATTTGAAACTAAGCCTTCTACTTCGCATTGATTGGAAGCTAAATCTTGTGTTTGGTATGGATTTGAAGCTAACTCGGTTGTTTCGCCTGCATTCGAAGTTATATCACGTATAATCGCAAGTATTTGAAGCCCAGTCATCTGTTTCGCATGGATTTGAAGCTAAGCCATCTACTTCGCATTGATTTGAATCCTAATCATGTGTTTCGCTCGGATTTGAAGCTAACTCATTTGTTTCTCCTGCATTTGAACCAATATCACTTATATTCGCCAGTATTTGCAGATAAATCATTCGTTTCTCATGGATTTATATCTAAGCCCCCAACTTCGTATTGATTTGAAGCTGAATCATGTATTCGCTTGTATTTGAGGCCAACTCGTTTGTTTCGCCTGCAGTAGAAGCTAAATCATGTATATCACAAGTATTTGAAGCTAAACCTATTGTTTCGCATTGATTTGTAGCTAAGACTTCTACGTCGAACTGATTTGAAGCTAAATCATGTGTTTGGTTTGGATTTGAAGGTAACACGTTAGTTTCGCACGCAGATGAAGCTAAACCAAGTATATCACAAGTATTTGAAGCTGCACCATTTGATTCGCATGAATATTAAGCTAAACCATGTGTTTCGCACGAATATTAAGCTAAACCATGTGTTTCGCATGAATTTGCAGCTAAATGATGACGTTCACATGGATTTGAAGCTAACTCGTTTGTTTCGCCTGCATTTGAAGCTATATTACTTATATCGCAAGTATTTCAAGCTAAATCATTTGTGTCGAATGGATTTGCAGCTAAGACATCTATTTCGCATTGATTTGAACCTAAATCAACCGTTTCGCATGTATTTGAAGCTATCTCGTTTGTTTCGCCTGCATTTGAAGCTATATCACTTATATTCGCAAGTATTTGAAGGTCAATCATTCGTTTCGCATGAATTTGAAGCTAAGCCTTCTACTTCGCATTGATTTGAAGCTAAACCATGTGCTTCGCTTGGATTTGAAGCTAAGCCTTCTACTTCGCATTGATTTGAAGCTAAATCATGTGTTTCGCTTGGATTTGAAACTGAGCCTTCTACTTCGCATTGATTGGAAGCTAAATCTTGCGTTTGGTATGGATTTGAAGCTAACACGGTTGTTTCGCCTGCATTCGAAGTTATATCACGTATAATCGCAAGTATTTGAAGCCCAGTCATCCGTTTCGCATCGATTTGAAGCTAAGCCTTCTATTTCGCATTGATTTGAAGCTAAATCATATGTTTCGCTTGGATTTGAAGGTAACACGTTTGTTTCACTTGCAGTTGAAGCTCAATCATGTATATCACAAGTATTTGAAGATGAACAATTTGTTTCGCATGAATACTAAGTTAAACCATGTGTTTCGCATGAGTATTAAGCTAAACCATGTTTTTGTAATGAATTTGAAGCTAAATCATGTGTTTCGCATGGATTTGAAGACAACTCGTTTGATTCGCCTAAAGTTGATTCTAAAACATGTATTTTACACGTATTTGAACCTAAACCATTTGTTCCTCATGTATTTGAAGCTAAGCCTTCCACTTTGCATTGATGTGAAGCTAAATCATGTGTTTCGCTTGGATTTGAAGCTAACTCGACTGTTTCGAATGCAGTTGATGCTAAATCATGTATATCACAAGTATTTGAAGTTGAACCATTTGATTCTCGTGAAAATTAAGCTAAACCATGTGTTTCGCTTGGATTTGAAGCTACGTCTTCTACTTCGCATTGATTTGAAGCTAAATCATGTGTTTCGCTTGGATTTGGAGCTAACTCGTTTGTTTCGCATACATTTGAAGCTAATTCATGTATATCACAAGTATTTGAAGCTGAACAATTTGTTTCGCATGAATATTAAGTTAAACCATGTGTTTCGCATGAGTATTAAGCTAAACCATGTGATTCGCTTTGATTTGAAGCTAAATCATGTGCTTCGAATGGATTTGAAGCTAACTCGTTTGTTTCGCATACATTTGAAGCTAAATCACGTATATCACAACTATTTGAAGCTAAACTATTGGGTTGGCAACTAAGTAATTGCCGATTTGTTCAATGAAATAAAAAATTTGTTTTACTTGGAATAAAGTTTAATCTGTATTTTCCATTTTGTTCGATGACCTTTTGCCATCTCTCTGACAACTTGAAAATTCCACGCTCGTAGAAAGTCTGATCCTCTTCGGCCAAAAACTGAGTTAAGTGAGATTTTACAGCGTCATCATCATTAAAAGTTTTACCACGAAGGGAGTTGTCCAGGGATCGAAATAAGTGGTAATCCGATGGCGCGAGATCAGGGCTATATGGTGGGTGTAACATAAATTCCCAACCAATATCCATCAATTTTTGCCGAGTGGACAAAGACGTGTGCGGCCTAGCATTGTCCTGGTGGAAAATGACACCTTTACGATTGACCAATTCTGGTCGCTTTTCCTTGACCGCTGCATTCAATTTGTCCAGTTGCTAACATTCACGGATAATAACAAATAGCATAATAATAATAATAATAATAATAATTTTATAATATAACATTTACGGATATCATAAAAATGGGAATGAGAGACATCTATAACTGAAATCGGCAATTACTTAGTTGCCAACCCAATATTTGTTTCGCATGGATTCGATGATCAGCCTTCTATTTCGCATAGATTTGAAGCTAAATCATGTATATCACAAGCATTTGTAGCAAAACCATTTGTTTCGCATGGATTTGAAGCTAAGCCTTCTACTTCGCATTGATTTGAAGCTAAATCATATGTTTCGCTTGGATTTGAAGGTAACACGTTTGTTTCACTTGCAGTTGAAGCTCAATCATGTATATCACAAGTATTTGAAGCTGAACAATTTGTTTCGCATGAATACTAAGTTAAACCATGTGTTTCGCATGAGTATTAAGCTAAACCATGTTTTTGTAATGAATTTGAAGCTAAATCATGTGTTTCGCATAGATTTGAAGCCAACTCGTTTGTTTCGCCTGCAGTTGATTCTAAATCATGTATTTTACAAGTATTTGAACCTAAACCATTTGTTCCTCATGTATTTGAAGCTAAGCCTTCCACTTCGCATTGATGTGAAGCTAAATCATGTGTTTCGCTTGGATTTGAAGCTAACTCGATTGTTTCGAATGCAGTTGATGCTAAATCATGTATATCACAAGTATTTGAAGCTGAACCATTTGGTTCTCGTGAAAATTAAGCTAAACCATGTGTTTCGCTTGGATTTGAACCTAAGCCTTCTACTTCGCATTGATTTGAAGCTAAATCATGTGTTTCGCTTGGATTTGAAACTAAGCCTTCTACTTCGCATTGATTTGAAGCTAAATCATGTGTTTCGCTTGGATTTGAATCTAAGCCTTCTACTTCGCATTGATTGGAAGCTAAATCTTGTGTTTGGTATGGATTTGATGCTAACTCGGTTGTTTCGCCTGCATTCGAAGTTATATCACGTATAATCGCAAGTATTTGAAGCCCAGTCATCCGTTTCGCATGGATTTGAAGCTAAGCCTTCTACTTCGCATTGATTTGAAGCTAAATCAAGTGTTGCGCTCGGATTTGAAGCTAACTCATTTGTTTCTCCTGCATTTGAACCAATATCACTTATATTCGCCAGTATTTGTAGATAAATCATTCGTTTCTCATGGATTTGTATCTAAGCCCCCTACTTCGTATTGATTTGAAGCTGTACCATGTATTCGCTTGTATTTGAGGCCAACTCGTTTGTTTCGCCTGCAGTAGAAGCTAAATCATGTATATCACAAGTATTTGAAGCTAAACCTATTGTTTCGCATTGATTTGAAGCTAAGACTTCTACGTCGCACTGATTTGAAGCTAAATCATGTGTTTGGATTGGATTTGAAGGAAACACGTTAGTTTCGCACGCAGATGAAGCTAAACCAAGTATGTCACAAGTATTTGAAGCTGAACCATTTGATTCGCATGAATATTAAGCTAAACCATGTGTTTCGCACGAATATTAAGCTAAACCATGTGTTTCACATGAATTTGCAGCTAAATGATGAGTTTCACATGGATTTGAAGCTAACTCGTTTGTTTCGCCTGCATTTGAAGCTATATTACTTATATCGCAAGTATTTGAAGCTAAATCATTTGTGTCGCATGGATTTGCAGCTAAGACTTCTATTTCGCATTGATTTGAACCTAAATCAACCGTTTCGCATGTATTTGAAGCTATCTCGTTTGTTTCGCCTGCATTTGAAGCTATATCACTTATATTCGCAAGTATTTGAAGGTCAATCATTCGTTTCGCATGAATTTGAAGCTAAGCCTTCTACTTCGCATTGATTTGAAGCTAAATCATGTGTTTCACTTGGATTTGAAGCTAAGCCTTCTACTTCGCATTGATTTGAAGCTAAATCATGTGTTTCGCTTGGATTTGAAACTGAGCCTTCTACTTCGCATTGATTGGAAGCTAAATCTTGTGTTTGGTATGGATTTGAAGCTAACACGGTTGTTTCGCCTGCATTCGAAGTTATATCACGTATAATCGCAAGTATTTGAAGCCCAGTCATCCGTTTCGCATGGATTTGAAGCTAAGCCTTCTACTTCGCATTGATTTGAAGCTAAATCATATGTTTCGCTTGGATTTGAAGGTAACACGTTTGTTTCACTTGCAGTTGAAGCTCAATCATGTATATCACAAGTATTTGAAGCTGAACAATTTGTTTCGCATGAATACTAAGTTAAACCATGTGTTTCGCGTGAGTATTAAGCTAAACCATGTTTTTGTAATGAATTTGAAGCTAAATCATGTGTTTCGCATGGATTTGAAGCCAACTCGTTTGTTTCGCCTGCAGTTGATTCTAAATCATGTATTTTACAAGTATTTGAACCTAAACCATTTGTTCCTCATGTATTTGAAGCTAAGCCTTCCACTTCGCATTGATGTGAAGCTAAATCATGTGTTTCGCTTGGATTTGAAGCTAACTCGATTGTTTCGAATGCAGTTGATGCTAAATCATGTATATCACAAGTATTTGAAGCTGAACCATTTGATTCTCGTGAAAATTAAGCTAAACCATGTGTTTCGCTTGGATTTGAAGGTAACACGTTTGTTTCACTTGCAGTTGAAGCTCAATCATGTATATCACAAGTATTTGAAGCTGAACAATTTGTTTCGCATGAATACTAAGTTAAACCATGTGTTTCGCATGAGTATTAAGCTAAACCATGTTTTTGTAATGAATTTGAAGCTAAATCATGTGTTTCGCATGGATTTGAAGCCAACTCGTTGTTTCGTCTGCAGTTGATTCTAAATCATGTATTTTACAAGGATTTGAACCTAAACCATTTGTTCCTCATGTATTTGAAGCTAAGCCGTCCACTTCGCATTGAATTGAAGCTAAATCATGTGTTTCGCTCGAATTTGAAACTAACTCGGTTGTTTTGCTTGAATTCGAAGCTATATCACTTACACTCGCAAGTATTTGAAGTTCAATCATTCGTTTCGCTTGGATTTGAAGCTAAGCCTTCTACTTCGCATTGATTTGAAGCTAAATCATGTGTTAGGCTTGGATTTGAAACTAAGCCTTCTACTTCGCATTGATTGGAAGCTAAATCTTGTGTTTGGTATGGATTTGAAGCTAACTCGGTTGTTTCGCCTGCATTCGAAGTTATAAAACGTATAATCGCAAGTATTTGAAGCTCAGTCATCCGTTTCGCATGGATTTGAAGCTAAGCCTTCTACTTCGCATTGATTTGAAGCTAAATCATATGTTTCGCTTGGATTTGAAGGTAACACGTTTGTTTCACTTGCAGTTGAAGCTCAATCATGTATATCACAAGTATTTGAAGCTGAACAATTTGTTTCGCATGAATACTAAGTTAAACCATGTGTTTCGCATGAGTATTAAGCTAAACCATGTTTTTGTAATGAATTTGAAGCTAAATCATGTGTTTCGCATAGATTTGAAGCCAACTCGTTTGTTTCGCCTGCAGTTGATTCTAAATCATGTATTTTACAAGTATTTGAACCTAAACCATTTGTTCCTCATGTATTTGAAGCTAAGCCTTCCACTTCGCATTGATGTGAAGCTAAATCATGTGTTTCGCTTGGATTTGAAGCTAACTCGATTGTTTCGAATGCAGTTGATGCTAAATCATGTATATCACAAGTATTTGAAGCTGAACCATTTGGTTCTCGTGAAAATTAAGCTAAACCATGTGTTTCGCTTGGATTTGAACCTAAGCCTTCTACTTCGCATTGATTTGAAGCTAAATCATGTGTTTCGCTTGGATTTGAAACTAAGCCTTCTACTTCGCATTGATTTGAAGCTAAATCATGTGTTTCGCTTGGATTTGAATCTAAGCCTTCTACTTCGCATTGATTGGAAGCTAAATCTTGTGTTTGGTATGGATTTGATGCTAACTCGGTTGTTTCGCCTGCACTCGAAGTTATATCACGTATAATCGCAAGTATTTGAAGCCCAGTCATCCGTTTCGCATGGATTTGAAGCTAAGCCTTCTACTTCGCATTGATTTGAAGCTAAATCAAGTGTTGCGCTCGGATTTGAAGCTAACTCATTTGTTTCTCCTGCATTTGAACCAATATCACTTATATTCGCCAGTATTTGTAGATAAATCATTCGTTTCTCATGGATTTGTATCTAAGCCCCCTACTTCGTATTGATTTGAAGCTGTACCATGTATTCGCTTGTATTTGAGGCCAACTCGTTTGTTTCGCCTGCAGTAGAAGCTAAATCATGTATATCACAAGTATTTGAAGCTAAACCTATTGTTTCGCATTGATTTGAAGCTAAGACTTCTACGTCGCACTGATTTGAAGCTAAATCATGTGTTTGGATTGGATTTGAAGGAAACACGTTAGTTTCGCACGCAGATGAAGCTAAACCAAGTATGTCACAAGTATTTGAAGCTGAACCATTTGATTCGCATGAATATTAAGCTAAACCATGTGTTTCGCACGAATATTAAGCTAAACCATGTGTTTCACATGAATTTGCAGCTAAATGATGAGTTTCACATGGATTTGAAGCTAACTCGTTTGTTTCGCCTGCATTTGAAGCTATATTACTTATATCGCAAGTATTTGAAGCTAAATCATTTGTGTCGCATGGATTTGCAGCTAAGACTTCTATTTCGCATTGATTTGAACCTAAATCAACCGTTTCGCATGTATTTGAAGCTATCTCGTTTGTTTCGCCTGCATTTGAAGCTATATCACTTATATTCGCAAGTATTTGAAGGTCAATCATTCGTTTCGCATGAATTTGAAGCTAAGCCTTCTACTTCGCATTGATTTGAAGCTAAATCATGTGTTTCACTTGGATTTGAAGCTAAGCCTTCTACTTCGCATTGATTTGAAGCTAAATCATGTGTTTCGCTTGGATTTGAAACTGAGCCTTCTACTTCGCATTGATTGGAAGCTAAATCTTGTGTTTGGTATGGATTTGAAGCTAACACGGTTGTTTCGCCTGCATTCGAAGTTATATCACGTATAATCGCAAGTATTTGAAGCCCAGTCATCCGTTTCGCATGGATTTGAAACTAAGCCTTCTACTTCGCATTGATTTGAAGCTAAATCATATGTTTCGCTTGGATTTGAAGGTAACACGTTTGTTTCACTTGCAGTTGAAGCTCAATCATGTATATCACAAGTATTTGAAGCTGAACAATTTGTTTCGCATGAATACTAAGTTAAACCATGTGTTTCGCGTGAGTATTAAGCTAAACCATGTTTTTGTAATGAATTTGAAGCTAAATCATGTGTTTCGCATGGATTTGAAGCCAACTCGTTTGTTTCGCCTGCAGTTGATTCTAAATCATGTATTTTACAAGTATTTGAACCTAAACCATTTGTTCCTCATGTATTTGAAGCTAAGCCTTCCACTTCGCATTGATGTGAAGCTAAATCATGTGTTTCGCTTGGATTTGAAGCTAACTCGATTGTTTCGAATGCAGTTGATGCTAAATCATTTATATCACAAGTATTTGAAGCTGAACCATTTGATTCTCGTGAAAATTAAGCTAAACCATGTGTTTCGCTTGGATTTGAACCTAAGCCTTCTACTTCGCATTGATTTGAAGCTAAATCATGTGTTTCGCTTGGATTTGAAACTAAGCCTTCTACTTCGCATTGATTTGAAGCTAAATCATGTGTTTCGCTTGGATTTGAAACTAAGCCTTCTACTTCGCATTGATTGGAAGCTAAATCTTGTGTTTGGTATGGATTTGATGCTAACTCGGTTGTTTCGCCTGCATTCGAAGTTATATCACGTATAATCGCAAGTATTTGAAGCCCAGTCATCCGTTTCGCATGGATTTGAAGCTAAGCCTTCTACTTCGCATTGATTTGAAGCTAAATCAAGTGTTGCGCTCGGATTTGAAGCTAACTCATTTGTTTCTCCTGCATTTGAACCAATATCACTTATATTCGCCAGTATTTGTAGATAAATCATTCGTTTCTCATGGATTTGTATCTAAGCCCCCTACTTCGTATTGATTTGAAGCTGTACCATGTATTCGCTTGTATTTGAGGCCAACTCGTTTGTTTCGCCTGCAGTAGAAGCTAAATCATGTATATCACAAGTATTTGAAGCTAAACCTATTGTTTCGCATTGATTTGAAGCTAAGACTTCTACGTCGCACTGATTTGAAGCTAAATCATGTGTTTGGATTGGATTTGAAGGTAACACGTTAGTTTCGCACGCAGATGAAGCTAAACCAAGTATATCACAAGTATTTGAAGCTAAACCATTTGATTCGCATGAATATTAAGCTAAACCATGTGTTTCGCACGAATATTAAGCTAAACCATGTGTTTCACATGAATTTGCAGCTAAATGATGAGTTTCACATGGATTTGAAGCTAACTCGTTTGTTTCGCCTGCATTTGAAGCTAAATAATGTATATCACAAGTATTTGAAGCTGAACCATTTGATTCTCGTGAAAATTAAGCTAAACCATGTGTTTCGCTTGGATTTGAAGCTAAGCCTTCTACTTCGCATTGATTTGAAGCTAAATCATGTGTTTCGCTTGGATTTGGAGCTAACTCGTTTGTTTCGCATACATTTGAAGCTAAATCATGTATATCACAAGTATTTGATGCAAAACCATTTGATTCGCATGGATTTGAAACAAAGCCTTCTACTTCGCATTGATTTGAAGCTAAATCATGTTTTTCGCATGGATTTGAAGCTAACACTTTTGTTTCGCCTGCATTTGAAGATAAATCATGTATATCACGAGTTTTTGAAGCTAAACCGTTTGATTCACATGGATTTGAAGCTAAGCCTTCTACTTCGCATTGATTTGCAGCTAAATCATGTGTTTCGCTTGGTTTTGAATCTAACTCGTTTGTTTCGCATGCAGTTGAAGCTAAATCATGTATATCACAAGTATTTGAAGCTAAGCCATGTGTTTCGCTTGGATTTGAAACTAAGCCTTCTACTTCGCATTGATTTGAAGCTAAATCTTGTGTTTCGTATGGATTTGAAGCTAACTCGGTTGTTTCGCCTGCATTCGAAGTTATATCACGTATAATCGCAAGTATTTGAAGCTCAGTCATTTTTTTCGCATGGATTTGAAGCTAAGCCTTCTACTTCGCATTGATTTGAAGCTAAATCATATGTTTCGCTGGGATTTGAAGCTAACTCGTTTGTTTCTCCTGCTTTTGAAGCTAAATCATGTTTATCACAAGTATTTGAAGCTGAACCATCTGTTTCGCATGGTTTCGAAGATAAGCATTCTACTTCGCATTGATTTGATGCTAAATCATGCGATCGACATTGATTTGAAGGTAACTCTTTTGTTTCGCATGCAGTAGAAGCTAAATCACGAATATCGCAAGTATTTGAAGCTAAACCATTTGATTCGCATTGATTTGTAGCTAAGTCTTCTACTTTGCATGAATTTGAAGCTAAACCATGTGTCGCGCTTGAATTTGTAGCTAACTCGTTTGTTTCGCATGCAGTTGAAGCTAAATAATGTATATTACAAGTATTAGAAGCTAATTCATATGATTCGCATGGATTTGAAGATAAGCCTCCTACTTCGCATTGATTTGAAGCTAACTCGATTGTTTCGCCTACATTTGAAGCTATACCACTTATATCACAAGTATTTGAAGCTAAACCATTTCTTTCGCATGGATTTGAAGCTAAGACTTCCACTTCGCATTGATGTGAAGCTAAATCATGTGTTTCGCTTGGATTTGAAGCTAACTCGTTTGTTTCGCATACATTTGAAGCTAAATCACGTATATCACAACTATTTGAAGCTAAACTATTTGTTTCGCATGGATTCGATGATCAGCCTTCTATTTCGCATAGATTTGAAGCTAAATCATGTATATCACAAGCATTTGTAGCAAAACCATTTGTTCCTCATGTATTTGAAGCTAAGCCTTCTACTTCGCATTGATTTGAAGCCAAATCATGTGTTTCGCTTGGATTTGAAACTGAGCCTTCTACTTCGCATTGATTGGAAGCTAAATCTTGCGTTTGGTATGGATTTGAAGCTAACACGGTTGTTTCGCCTGCATTCGAAGTTATATCACGTATAATCGCAAGTATTTGAAGCCCAGTCATCCGTTTCGCATCGATTTGAAGCTAAGCCTTCTACTTCGCATTGGTTTGAAGCTAAATCATATGTTTCGCTTGGATTTGAAGGTAACACGTTTGTTTCACTTGCAGTTGAAGCTCAATCATGTATATCACAAGTATTTGAAGATGAACAATTTGTTTCGCATGAATACTAAGTTAAACCATGTGTTTCGCATGAGTATTAAGCTAAACCATGTTTTTGTAATGAATTTGAAGCTAAATCATGTGTTTCGCATGGATTTGAAGACAACTCGTTTGATTCGCCTAAAGTTGATTCTAAAACATGTATTTTACACGTATTTGAACCTAAACCATTTGTTCCTCATGTATTTGAAGCTAAGCCTTCACTTTGCATTGATGTGAAGCTAAATCATGTGTTTCGCTTGGATTTGAAACTGAGCCTTCTACTTCGCATTGATTGGAAGCTAAATCTTGCGTTTCGCTTGGATTTGAAACTAAGCCTTCTACTTCGCATTGATTTGAAGCTAAATCATGTGTTTCGCTTGGATTTGAAACTAAGCCTTCTACTTCGCATTGATTGGAAGCTAAATCTTGTGTTTGGTACGGATTTGATGCTAACTCGGTTGTTTCGCCTGCATTCGAAGTTATATCACGTATAATCGCAAGTATTTGAAGCCCAGTCATCCGTTTCGCATGGATTTGAAGCTAAGCCTTCTACTTCGCATTGATTTGAAGCTAAATCAAGTGTTGCGCTCGGATTTGAAGCTAACTCATTTGTTTCTCCTGCATTTGAACCAATATCACTTATATTCGCCAGTATTTGTAGATAAATCATTCGTTTCTCATGGATTTGTATCTAAGCCCCCTACTTCGTATTGATTTGAAGCTGTACCATGTATTCGCTTGTATTTGAGGCCAACTCGTTTGTTTCGCCTGCAGTAGAAGCTAAATCATGTATATCACAAGTATTTGAAGCTAAACCTATTGTTTCGCATTGATTTGAAGCTAAGACTTCTACGTCGCACTGATTAGAAGCTAAATCATGTGTTTGGATTGGATTTGAAGGTAACACGTTAGTTTCGCACGCAGATGAAGCTAAACCAAGTATATCACAAGTATTTGAAGCTGAACCATTTGATTCGCATGAATATTAAGCTAAACCATGTGTTTCGCACGAATATTAAGCTAAACCATGTGTTTCACATGAATTTGCAGCTAAATGATGAGTTTCACATGGATTTGAAGCTAACTCGTTTGTTTCGCCTGCATTTGAAGCTATATTACTTATATCGCAAGTATTTGAAGCTAAATCATTTGTGTCGCTTGGATTTGCAGCTAAGACTTCTATTTCGCATTGATTTGAACCTAAATCAACCGTTTCGCATGTATTTGAAGCTATCTCGATGGTTTCGCCTGCATTTGAAGCTATATCACTTATATTCGCAAGTATTTGAAGGTCAATCATTCGTTTCGCATGAATTTGAAGCTAAGCCTTCTACTTCGCATTGATTTGAAGCTAAATCATGTGTTTCGCTTGGATTTGAAACTGAGCCTTCTACTTCGCATTGATTGGAAGCTAAATCTTGTGTTTGGTATGGATTTGAAGCTAACACGGTTGTTTCGCCTGCATTCGAAGTTATATCACGTATAATCGCAAGTATTTGAAGCCCAGTCATCCGTTTCGCATGGATTTGAAGCTAAGCCTTCTACTTCGCATTGATTTGAAGCTAAATCATATGTTTCGCTTGGATTTGAAGGTAACACGTTTGTTTCACTTGCAGTTGAAGCTCAATCATGTATATCACAAGTATTTGAAGCTGAACAATTTGTTTCGCATGAATACTAAGTTAAACCCCCCCCCCCCATGTGTTTCGCGTGAGTATTAAGCTAAACCATGTTTTTGTAATGAATTTGAAGCTAAATCATGTGTTTCGCATGGATTTGAAGCCAACTCGTTTGTTTCGCCTGCAGTTGATTCTAAATCATGTATTTTACAAGTATTTGAACCTAAACCATTTGTTCCTCATGTATTTGAAGCTAAGCCTTCCACTTCGCATTGATGTGAAGCTAAATCATGTGTTTCGCTTGGATTTGAAGCTAAGTCGATTGTTTCGAATGCAGTTGATGCTAAATCATGTATATCACAAGTATTTGAAGCTGAACCATTTGATTCTCGTGAAAATTAAGCTAAACCATATGTTTCGCTTGGATTTGAAGCTGAGCCTTCTACTTCGCATTGATTTGAAGCTAAATCATGTGTTTCGCTTGGATTTGAAACTGAGCCTTCTACTTCGCATTGATTGGAAGCTAAATCTTGCGTTTCGCTTGGATTTGAAACTAAGCCTTCTACTTCGCATTGATTTGAAGCTAAATCATGTGTTTCGCTTGGATTTGAAACTAAGCCTTCTACTTCGCATTGATTGGAAGCTAAATCTTGTGTTTGGTACGGATTTGATGCTAACTCGGTTGTTTCGCCTGCATTCGAAGTTATATCACGTATAATCGCAAGTATTTGAAGCCCAGTCATCCGTTTCGCATGGATTTGAAGCTAAGCCTTCTACTTCGCATTGATTTGAAGCTAAATCATATGTTTCGCTTGGATTTGAAGGTAACACGTTTGTTTCACTTGCAGTTGAAGCTCAATCATGTATATCACAAGTATTTGAAGCTGAACAATTTGTTTCGCATGAATACTAAGTTAAACCATGTGTTTCGCATGAGTATTAAGCTAAACCATGTTTTTGTAATGAATTTGAAGCTAAATCATGTGTTTCGCATGGATTTGAAGACAACTCGTTTGATTCGCCTAAAGTTGATTCTAAAACATGTATTTTACACGTATTTGAACCTAAACCATTTGTTCCTCATGTATTTGAAGCTAAGCCTTCCACTTCGCATTGATGTGAAGCTAAATCATGTGTTTCGCTTGGATTTGAAGCTAACTCGATTGTTTCGAATGCAGTTGATGCTAAATCATGTATATCACAAGTATTTGAAGTTGAACCATTTGATTCTCGTGAAAATTAAGCTAAACCATGTGTTTCGCTTGGATTTGAAGCTAAGTCTTCTACTTCGCATTGATTTGAAGCTAAATCATGTGTTTCGCTTGGATTTGGAGCTAACTCGTTTGTTTCGCATACATTTGAAGCTAAATCATGTATATCACAAGTATTTGAAGCTGAACAATTTGTTTCGCATGAATATTAAGTTAAACCATGTGTTTCGCATGAGTATTAAGCTAAACCATGTGATTCGCTTTGATTGAAGCTAAATCATGTGCTTCGAATGGATTTGAAGCTAACTCGTTTGTTTCGCATACATTTGAAGCTAAATCACGTATATCACAACTATTTGAAGCTAAACTATTGGGTTGGCAACTAAGTAATTGCCGATTTGTTCAATGAAATAAAAAATTTGTTTTACTTGGAATAAAGTTTAATCTGTATTTTCCATTTTGTTCGATGACCTTTTGCCATCTCTCTGACAACTTGAAAATTCCACGCTCGTAGAAAGTCTGATCCTCTTCGGCCAAAAACTGAGTTAAGTGAGATTTTACAGCGTCATCATCATTAAAAGTTTTACCACGAAGGGAGTTGTCCAGGGATCGAAATAAGTGGTAATCCGATGGCGCGAGATCAGGGCTATATGGTGGGTGTAACATAAATTCCCAACCAATATCCATCAATTTTTGCCGAGTGGACAAAGACGTGTGCGGCCTAGCATTGTCCTGGTGGAAAATGACACCTTTACGATTGACCAATTCTGGTCGCTTTTCCTTGACCGCTGCATTCAATTTGTCCAGTTGCTAACATTCACGGATAATAACAAATAGCATAATAATAATAATAATAATAATAATTTTATAATATAACATTTACGGATATCATAAAAATGGGAATGAGAGACATCTATAACTGAAATCGGCAATTACTTAGTTGCCAACCCAATATTTGTTTCGCATGGATTCGATGATCAGCCTTCTATTTCGCATAGATTTGAAGCTAAATCATGTATATCACAAGCATTTGTAGCAAAACCATTTGTTTCGCATGGATTTGAAGCTAAGCCTTCTACTTCGCTTTGATTTGAAGCTAAATCATATGTTTCGCATGGATTTGAAGGTAACACGTTTGTTTCACTTGCAGTTGAAGCTCAATCATGTATATCACAAGTATTTGAAGCTGAACAATTTGTTTCGCATGAATACAAAGTTAAACCATGTGTTTCGCATGAGTATTAAGCTAAACCACGTTTTTGTAATGAATTTGAAGCTAAATCATGTGTTTCGCATGGATTTGAAGCCAACTCGTTTGTTTCGTCTGCAGTTGATTCTAAATCATATATTTTACAAGTATTTGAACCTAAACCATTTGTTCCTCATGTATTTGAAGCTAAGCCGTCCACTTCGCATTGATGTGAAGCTAAATCATGTGTTTCGCTTGGATTTGAAGCTAACTCGATTGTTTCGAATGCAGTTGATGCTAAATCATGTATATCACAAGTATTTGAAGCTGAACCATTTGATTCTCGTGAAAATTAAGCTAAACCATGTGTTTCGCTTGGATTTGAAGGTAACACGTTTGTTTCACTTGCAGTTGAAGCTCAATCATGTATATCACAAGTATTTGAAGCTGAACAATTTGTTTCGCATGAATACTAAGTTAAACCATGTGTTTCGCATGAGTATTAAGCTAAACCATGTTTTTGTAATGAATTTGAAGCTAAATCATGTGTTTCGCATGGATTTGAAGCCAACTCGTTGTTTCGTCTGCAGTTGATTCTAAATCATGTATTTTACAAGGATTTGAACCTAAACCATTTGTTCCTCATGTATTTGAAGCTAAGCCGTCCACTTCGCATTGAATTGAAGCTAAATCATGTGTTTCGCTCGAATTTGAAACTAACTCGGTTGTTTTGCTTGAATTCGAAGCTATATCACTTACACTCGCAAGTATTTGAAGTTCAATCATTCGTTTCGCTTGGATTTGAAGCTAAGCCTTCTACTTCGCATTGATTTGAAGCTAAATCATGTGTTAGGCTTGGATTTGAAACTAAGCCTTCTACTTCGCATTGATTGGAAGCTAAATCTTGTGTTTGGTATGGATTTGAAGCTAACTCGGTTGTTTCGCCTGCATTCGAAGTTATAAAACGTATAATCGCAAGTATTTGAAGCTCAGTCATCCGTTTCGCATGGATTTGAAGCTAAGCCTTCTACTTCGCATTGATTTGAAGCTAAATCATATGTTTCGCTTGGATTTGAAGGTAACACGTTTGTTTCACTTGCAGTTGAAGCTCAATCATGTATATCACAAGTATTTGAAGCTGAACAATTTGTTTCGCATGAATACTAAGTTAAACCATGTGTTTCGCATGAGTATTAAGCTAAACCATGTTTTTGTAATGAATTTGAAGCTAAATCATGTGTTTCGCATAGATTTGAAGCCAACTCGTTTGTTTCGCCTGCAGTTGATTCTAAATCATGTATTTTACAAGTATTTGAACCTAAACCATTTGTTCCTCATGTATTTGAAGCTAAGCCTTCCACTTCGCATTGATGTGAAGCTAAATCATGTGTTTCGCTTGGATTTGAAGCTAACTCGATTGTTTCGAATGCAGTTGATGCTAAATCATGTATATCACAAGTATTTGAAGCTGAACCATTTGATTCTCGGGAAAATTAAGCTAAACCATATGTTTCGCTTGGATTTGAAGCTAAGCCTTCTACTTCGCATTGATTTGAAGCTAAATCATGTGTTTCGCTTGGATTTGGAGCTATCTCGTTTGTTTCGCATACATTTGAAGCTAGATCATGTATATCACAAGTAATTGAACCAAAACCATTTGATTCGCATGGATTTGAAACAAAGCCTTCTACTCCGCATTGATTTGAAGCTAAATCATGTTTTTCGCTTGGATTTGAAACTAAGCCTTCTACTTCGCATTGAATTGAAGCTAAATCATGTGTTTCGCATGAATTTGAATCTAACTCGTTTGTTTTGCTTGCATTCGAAGCTATATCTCTTACATTCGCAAGTATTTGAAGTTCAATCAATCGTTTCGCATGGATTTGAAGCTAAGGCTTCTTCGTTCGCATTGATTTGAAGCTAAACCAATTTGTTTCGCATGAATACTAAGTTAAACCATGTGTTTCGCATGAGTATTAAGCTAAACCATGTTTTTGTAATGAATTTGAAGCTAAATCATGTGTTTCGCATGAATTTGAAGCCAACTCGTTTGTTTCGCCTGCAGTTGATTCTAAATCATGTATTTTACAAGTATTTGAACCTAAACCATTTGTTCCTCATGTATTTGAAGCTAAGCCTTCCACTTCGCATTGATGTGAAGCTAAATCATGTGTTTCGCATAGATTTGAAGCTAAATCATGTATATCACAAGTATTTGTAGCAAAACCATTTGTTTCGCATGGATTTGAAGCTAAGCCTTCTACTTCGCTTTGATTTGAAGCTAAATCATGTGTTTCGCATGGATTTGAAGCTAACTTGTTTGTTTCGCATGCAGTTGAAGCTAAATCATGTATATCACAAGTATTTGTATCAAGACCATTTGTTTCGCATGGATTTGATGCTAAGCCTTCTACTTCGCATTGATTTGAAGATAAATCATGCGTTTCGCATGGATTTGAAGCTAACTCGTTTGTTTCGCATGCAGTTGATGCTAAACCATGTATATCACAAGTATTTGAAGCTGAACCATTTGATTCTCGTGAAAATTAAGCTAAACCATGTGTTTCGCTTGGATTTGAAGCTAAGCCTTCTACTTCGCATTGATTTGAAGCTAAATCATATGTTTCGCTTGGATTTGAAGGTAACACGTTTGTTTCACTTGCAGTTGAAGCTCAATCATGTATGTCACAAGTATTTGAAGCTGAACAATTTGTTTCGCATGAATACTAAGTTAAACCATGTGTTTCGCATGAGTATTAAGCTAAACCATGTTTTTGTACTGAATTTGAAGCTAAATCATGTGTTTCGCATGGATTTGAAGCCAACTCGTTTGTTTCGCCTGCAGTTGATTCTAAATCATGTATTTTACAAGTATTTGAACCTAAACCATTTGTTCCTCATGTATTTGAAGCTAAGCCTTCCACTTCGCATTGATGTGAAGCTAAATCATGTGTTTCGCTTGGATTTGAAGCTAAGCCTTCTACTTCGCATTGATTTGAAGCTAAATCATGTGTTTCGCTTGGATTTTAAACTAAGCCTTCTACTTCGCATTGATTTGAAGCTAAATCATGTGTTTCGCTTGGATTTGAAACTAAGCCTTCTACTTCGCATTGATTTGTAGCTAAATCATGTGTTCCGCATGGATTTCAAGATAACTCGTTTGTGTCGCATGCAGTTGAAGCTAAATCATGTATATCACAAGTATTTGAAGCAAAACCATTTGATTCTCGTGAAAATTAAGCTATACCATGTGTTTCGCTTGGATTTGAAGCTAAGCCTTCTACTTCGCATTGATTTGAAGCTAAATCATGTGTTAGGCTTGGATTTGAAACTAAGCCTTCTACTTCGCATTGATTGGAAGCTAAAACTTGTGTTTGGTATGGATTTGAAGCTAACTCGTTTGTTTCGCCTGCATTCCAAGTTATATCACGTATAATCGCAAGTATTTGAAGCTCAGTCATCCGTTTCGCATGGATTTGTAGGTAACACGTTTGTTTCACTTGCAGTTGAAGCTCAATCATGTATATCACAAGTATTTGAAGCTGAAAAATTTGTTTCGCATGAATACTAAGTTAAACCATGTGTTTCGCATGAGTATTAAGCTAAACCATGTTTTTGTAATGAATTTGATGCTAAATCATGTGGTTCGCATGGATTTGAAGCCAACTCGTTTGTTTCGCCTGCAGTTGATGCTAAATCATAGTATTTGAAGCTGAACCATTTGATTCTCGTGAAAATTAAGCTAAACCACGTGTTTCGCTTGGATTTGAAGCTAAGCCTTCTACTTCGCATTGATTTGAAGCTAAATCATGTGTTAGGCTTGGATTTGAAACTAAGCCTTCTACTTCGCATTGATTGGAAGCTAAAACTTGTGTTTGGTATGGATTTGAAGCTAACTCGTTTGTTTCGCCTGCATTCGAAGTTATATCACGTATAATCGCAAGTATTTGAAGCTCAGTCATCCGTTTCGCATGGATTTGAAGCTAAGCCTTCTACTTCGCATTGATTTGAAGCTAAATCATATGTTTCGATTGGATTTGAAGGTAACACGTTTGTTTCACTTGCAGTTGAAGCTCAATCATGTATATCACAAGTATTTGAAGCTGAACAATTTGTTTCGCATGAATACTAAGTTAAACCATGTGTTTCGCATGAGTATTAAGCTAAACCATGTTTTTGTAATGAATTTGAGGCTAAATCATGTGTTTCGCATGGATTTGAAGCCAACTCGTTTGATTCGCCTGCAGTTGATTCTAAATCATGTATTTTACAAGTATTTGAACCTAAACCATTTGTTCCTCATGTATTTGAAGCTAAGCCTTCCACTTCGCATTGATGTGAAGCTAAATCATGTGCTTCGCATGGATTTGAAGCTAACTCGTTTGTTTCGCATACATTTGAAGCTAAATCACGTATATCACAACTATTTGAAGCTAAACTATTTGTTTCGCATGGATTCGATGATCAGCCTTCTATTTCGCATAGATTTGAAGCTAAATCATGTATATCACAAGTATTTGTAGCAAAACCATTTGTTTCGCATGGATTTGAAGCTAAGCCTTCTACTTCGCATTGATTGAAGATAAATCATGCGTTTCGCATGGATTTGAAGCTAACTCGTTTGTTTCGCATGCCGTTGATGCTAAATCATGTATATCACAAGTATTTGAAGCTGAACCATTTGATTCTCGTGAAAATTAAGCTAAACCATGTGTTTCGCTTGGATTTGAAGCCAACTCGTTTGATTCGCCTGCAGTTGATTCTAAATCATGTATTTTACAAGTATTTGAACCTAAACCATTTGTTCCTCATGTATTTGAAGCTAAGCCTTCCACTTCGCATTGATGTGAAGCTAAATCATGTGCTTCGCATGGATTTGAAGCTAACTCGTTTGTTTCGCATACATTTGAAGCTAAATCACGTATATCACAACTATTTGAAGCTAAACTATTTGTTTCGCATGGATTCGATGATCAGCCTTCTATTTCGCATAGATTTGAAGCTAAATCATGTATATCACAAGTATTTGTAGCAAAACCATTTGTTTCGCATGGATTTGAAGCTAAGCCTTCTACTTCGCATTGATTGAAGATAAATCATGTGCTTCGCATGGATTTGAAGCTAACTCGTTTGTTTCGCATACATTTGAAGCTAAATCACGTATATCACAATTATTTGAAGCTAAACTATTTGTTTCGCATGGATTCGATGATCAGCCTTCTATTTCGCATAGATTTGAAGCTAAATCATGTATATCACAAGTATTTGTAGCAAAACCATTTGTTTCGCATGGATTTGAAGCTAAGCCTTCTACTTCGCATTGATTGAAGATAAATCATGCATTTCGCATGGATTTGAAGCTAACTCGTTTGTTTCGCATGCCGTTGATGCTAAATCATGTATATCACAAGTATTTGAAGCTGAACCATTTGATTCTCGTGAAAATTAAGCTAAACCATGTGTTTCGCTTGGATTTGAAGCCAACTCGTTTGATTCGCCTGCAGTTGATTCTAAATCATGTATTTTACAAGTATTTGAACCTAAACCATTTGTTCCTCATGTATTTGAAGCTAAGCCTTCCACTTCGCATTGATGTGAAGCTAAATCATGTGCTTCGCATGGATTTGAAGCTAACTCGTTTGTTTCGCATACATTTGAAGCTAAATCACGTATATCACAACTATTTGAAGCTAAACTATTTGTTTCGCATGGATTCGATGATCAGCCTTCTATTTCGCATAGATTTGAAGCTAAATCATGTATATCACAAGTATTTGTAGCAAAACCATTTGTTTCGCATGGATTTGAAGCTAAGCCTTCTACTTCGCATTGATTGAAGATAAATCATGCGTTTCGCATGGATTTGAAGCTAACTCGTTTGTTTCGCATGCCGTTGATGCTAAATCATGTATATCACAAGTATTTGAAGCTGAACCATTTGATTCTCGTGAAAATTAAGCTAAACCATGTGTTTCGCTTGGATTTGAAGCTAAGCCTTCTACTTCGCATTGATTGGAAGCTAAATCTTGTGTTTGGTATGGATTTGATGCTAACTCGGTTGTTTCGCCTGCATTCGAAGTTATATCACGTATAATCGCAAGTATTTGAAGCTAAATCATTTGTGTCGCATGGATTTGCAGCTAAGACTTCTATTTCGCATTGATTTGAACCTAAATCAACCGTTTCGCATGTATTTGAAGCTATCTCGTTTGTTTCGCCTGCATTTGAAGCTATATCACTTATATTCGCAAGTATTTGAAGGTCAATCATTCGTTTCGCATGAATTTGAAGCTAAGCCTTCTACTTCGCATTGATTTGAAGCTAAATCATGTGTTTCACTTGGATTTGAAGCTAAGCCTTCTACTTCGCATTGATTTGAAGCTAAATCATGTGTTTCGCTTGGATTTGAAACTGAGCCTTCTACTTCGCATTGATTGGAAGCTAAATCTTGTGTTTGGTATGGATTTGAAGCTAACACGGTTGTTTCGCCTGCATTCGAAGTTATATCACGTATAATCGCAAGTATTTGAAGCTCAGTCATCCGTTTCGCATGGATTTGAAGCTAAGCCTTCTACTTCGCATTGATTTGAAGCTAAATCATATGTTTCGCTTGGATTTGAAGGTAACACGTTTGTTTCACTTGCAGTTGAAGCTCAATCATGTATATCACAAGTATTTGAAGCTGAACAATTTGTTTCGCATGAATACTAAGTTAAACCATGTGTTTCGCGTGAGTATTAAGCTAAACCATGTTTTTGTAATGAATTTGAAGCTAAATCATGTGTTTCGCATGGATTTGAAGCCAACTCGTTTGTTTCGCCTGCAGTTGATTCTAAATCATGTATTTTACAAGTATTTGAACCTAAACCATTTGTTCCTCATGTATTTGAAGCTAAGCCTTCCACTTCGCATTGATGTGAAGCTAAATCATGTGTTTCGCTTGGATTTGAAGCTAACTCGATTGTTTCGAATGCAGTTGATGCTAAATCATGTATATCACAAGTATTTGAAGCTGAACCATTTGATTCTCGTGAAAATTAAGCTAAACCATATGTTTCGCTTGGATTTGAAGCTGAGCCTTCTACTTCGCATTGATTTGAAGCTAAATCATGTGTTTCGCTTGGATTTTAAACTAAGCCTTCTACTTCGCATTGATTTGAAGCTAAATCATGTGTTTCGCTTGGATTTGAAACTAAGCCTTCTACTTCGCATTGATTGGAAGCTAAATCTTGTGTTTGGTATGGATTTGAAGCTAACTCGGTTGTTTCGCCTGCATTCGAAGTTATATCACGTATAATCGCAAGTATTTGAAGCCCAGTCATCTGTTTCGCATGGATTGGAAGCTAAGCCATCTACTTCGCATTGATTTGAATCCTAATCATGTGTTTCGCTCGGATTTGAAGCTAACTCATTTGTTTCTCCTGCATTTGAACCAATATCACTTATATTCGCCAGTATTTGCAGATAAATCATTCGTTTCTCATGGATTTATATCTAAGCCCCCAACTTCGTATTGATTTGAAGCTGAATCATGTATTCGCTTGTATTTGAGGCCAACTCGTTTGTTTCGCCTGCAGTAGAAGCTAAATCATGTATATCACAAGTATTTGAAGCTAAACCTATTGTTTCGCATTGATTTGTAGCTAAGACTTCTACGTCGAACTGATTTGAAGCTAAATCATGTGTTTGGTTTGGATTTGAAGGTAACACGTTAGTTTCGCACGCAGATGAAGCTAAACCAAGTATATCACAAGTATTTGAAGCTGCACCATTTGATTCGCATGAATATTAAGCTAAACCATGTGTTTCGCACGAATATTAAGCTAAACCATGTGTTTCGCATGAATTTGCAGCTAAATGATGACGTTCACATGGATTTGAAGCTAACTCGTTTGTTTCGCCTGCATTTGAAGCTATATTACTTATATCGCAAGTATTTCAAGCTAAATCATTTGTGTCGAATGGATTTGCAGCTAAGACATCTATTTCGCATTGATTTGAACCTAAATCAACCGTTTCGCATGTATTTGAAGCTATCTCGTTTGTATCGCCTGCATTTGAAGCTATATCACTTATATTCGCAAGTATTTGAAGGTCAATCATTCGTTTCGCATGAATTTGAAGCTAAGCCTTCTACTTCGCATTGATTTGAAGCTAAACCATGTGCTTCGCTTGGATTTGAAGCTAAGCCTTCTACTTCGCATTGATTTGAAGCTAAATCATGTGTTTCGCTTGGATTTGAAACTGAGCCTTCTACTTCGCATTGATTGGAAGCTAAATCTTGCGTTTGGTATGGATTTGAAGCTAACACGGTTGTTTCGCCTGCATTCGAAGTTATATCACGTATAATCGCAAGTATTTGAAGCCCAGTCATCCGTTTCGCATCGATTT
The DNA here is from genome assembly GCF_051020955.1 of Megalopta genalis. Classification (NCBI taxonomy): domain Eukaryota; kingdom Metazoa; phylum Arthropoda; class Insecta; order Hymenoptera; family Halictidae; genus Megalopta; species Megalopta genalis. Next base: position 41,308 of record NW_027477229.1, read on the forward strand.
GAAGCTAAGCCTTCTACTTCGCATTGATTTGAAGCTAAATCATATGTTTCGCTTGGATTTGAAGGTAACACGTTTGTTTCACTTGCAGTTGAAGCTCAATGATGTATATCACAAGTATTTGAAGATGAACAATTTGTTTCGCATGAATACTAAGTTAAACCATGTGTTTCGCATGAGTATTAAGCTAAACCATGTTTTTGTAATGAATTTGAAGCTAAATCATGTGTTTCGCATGGATTTGAAGACAACTCGTTTGATTCGCCTAAAGTTGATTCTAAAACATGTATTTTACACGTATTTGAACCTAAACCATTTGTTCCTCATGTATTTGAAGCTAAGCCTTCCACTTTGCATTGATGTGAAGCTAAATCATGTGTTTCGCTTGGATTTGAAGCTAACTCGACTGTTTCGAATGCAGTTGATGCTAAATCATGTATATCACAAGTATTTGAAGTTGAACCATTTGATTCTCGTGAAAATTAAGCTAAACCATGTGTTTCGCTTGGATTTGAAGCTAAGTCTTCTACTTCGCATTGATTTGAAGCTAAATCATGTGTTTCGCTTGGATTTGGAGCTAACTCGTTTGTTTCGCATACATTTGAAGCTAAATCATGTATATCACAAGTATTTGAAGCTGAACAATTTGTTTCGCATGAATATTAAGTTAAACCATGTGTTTCGCATGAGTATTAAGCTAAACCATGTGATTCGCTTTGATTTGAAGCTAAATCATGTGCTTCGAATGGATTTGAAGCTAACTCGTTTGTTTCGCATACATTTGAAGCTAAATCACGTATATCACAACTATTTGAAGCTAAACTATTGGGTTGGCAACTAAGTAATTGCCGATTTGTTCAATGAAATAAAAAATTTGTTTTACTTGGAATAAAGTTTAATCTGTATTTTCCATTTTGTTCGATGACCTTTTGCCATCTCTCTGACAACTTGAAAATTCCACGCTCGTAGAAAGTCTGATCCTCTTCGGCCAAAAACTGAGTTAAGTGAGATTTTACAGCGTCATCATCATTAAAAGTTTTACCACGAAGGGAGTTGTCCAGGGATCGAAATAAGTGGTAATCCGATGGCGCGAGATCAGGGCTATATGGTGGGTGTAACATAAATTCCCAACCAATATCCATCAATTTTTGCCGAGTGGACAAAGACGTGTGCGGCCTAGCATTGTCCTGGTGGAAAATGACACCTTTACGATTGACCAATTCTGGTCGCTTTTCCTTGACCGCTGCATTCAATTTGTCCAGTTGCTAACATTCACGGATAATAACAAATAGCATAATAATAATAATAATAATAATAATTTTATAATATAACATTTACGGATATCATAAAAATGGGAATGAGAGACATCTATAACTGAAATCGGCAATTACTTAGTTGCCAACCCAATATTTGTTTCGCATGGATTCGATGATCAGCCTTCTATTTCGCATAGATTTGAAGCTAAATCATGTATATCACAAGCATTTGTAGCAAAACCATTTGTTTCGCATGGATTTGAAGCTAAGCCTTCTACTTCGCTTTGATTTGAAGCTAAATCATATGTTTCGCATGGATTTGAAGGTAACACGTTTGTTTCACTTGCAGTTGAAGCTCAATCATGTATATCACAAGTATTTGAAGCTGAACAATTTGTTTCGCATGAATACAAAGTTAAACCATGTGTTTCGCATGAGTATTAAGCTAAACCACGTTTTTGTAATGAATTTGAAGCTAAATCATGTGTTTCACATGGATTTGAAGCCAACTCGTTTGTTTCGTCTGCAGTTGATTCTAAATCATATATTTTACAAGTATTTGAACCTAAACCATTTGTTCCTCATGTATTTGAAGCTAAGCCGTCCACTTCGCATTGATGTGAAGCTAAATCATGTGTTTCGCTTGGATTTGAAGCTAACTCGATTGTTTCGAATGCAGTTGATGCTAAATCATGTATATCACAAGTATTTGAAGCTGAACCATTTGATTCTCGTGAAAATTAAGCTAAACCATGTGTTTCGCTTGGATTTGAAGGTAACACGTTTGTTTCACTTGCAGTTGAAGCTCAATCATGTATATCACAAGTATTTGAAGCTGAACAATTTGTTTCGCATGAATACTAAGTTAAACCATGTGTTTCGCATGAGTATTAAGCTAAACCATGTTTTTGTAATGAATTTGAAGCTAAATCATGTGTTTCGCATGGATTTGAAGCCAACTCGTTGTTTCGTCTGCAGTTGATTCTAAATCATGTATTTTACAAGGATTTGAACCTAAACCATTTGTTCCTCATGTATTTGAAGCTAAGCCGTCCACTTCGCATTGAATTGAAGCTAAATCATGTGTTTCGCTCGAATTTGAAACTAACTCGGTTGTTTTGCTTGAATTCGAAGCTATATCACTTACACTCGCAAGTATTTGAAGTTCAATCATTCGTTTCGCTTGGATTTGAAGCTAAGCCTTCTACTTCGCATTGATTTGAAGCTAAATCATGTGTTAGGCTTGGATTTGAAACTAAGCCTTCTACTTCGCATTGATTGGAAGCTAAATCTTGTGTTTGGTATGGATTTGAAGCTAACTCGGTTGTTTCGCCTGCATTCGAAGTTATAAAACGTATAATCGCAAGTATTTGAAGCTCAGTCATCCGTTTCGCATGGATTTGAAGCTAAGCCTTCTACTTCGCATTGATTTGAAGCTAAATCATATGTTTCGCTTGGATTTGAAGGTAACACGTTTGTTTCACTTGCAGTTGAAGCTCAATCATGTATATCACAAGTATTTGAAGCTGAACAATTTGTTTCGCATGAATACTAAGTTAAACCATGTGTTTCGCATGAGTATTAAGCTAAACCATGTTTTTGTAATGAATTTGAAGCTAAATCATGTGTTTCGCATAGATTTGAAGCCAACTCGTTTGTTTCGCCTGCAGTTGATTCTAAATCATGTATTTTACAAGTATTTGAACCTAAACCATTTGTTCCTCATGTATTTGAAGCTAAGCCTTCCACTTCGCATTGATGTGAAGCTAAATCATGTGTTTCGCTTGGATTTGAAGCTAACTCGATTGTTTCGAATGCAGTTGATGCTAAATCATGTATATCACAAGTATTTGAAGCTGAACCATTTGGTTCTCGTGAAAATTAAGCTAAACCATGTGTTTCGCTTGGATTTGAACCTAAGCCTTCTACTTCGCATTGATTTGAAGCTAAATCATGTGTTTCGCTTGGATTTGAAACTAAGCCTTCTACTTCGCATTGATTTGAAGCTAAATCATGTGTTTCGCTTGGATTTGAATCTAAGCCTTCTACTTCGCATTGATTGGAAGCTAAATCTTGTGTTTGGTATGGATTTGATGCTAACTCGGTTGTTTCGCCTGCATTCGAAGTTATATCACGTATAATCGCAAGTATTTGAAGCCCAGTCATCCGTTTCGCATGGATTTGAAGCTAAGCCTTCTACTTCGCATTGATTTGAAGCTAAATCAAGTGTTGCGCTCGGATTTGAAGCTAACTCATTTGTTTCTCCTGCATTTGAACCAATATCACTTATATTCGCCAGTATTTGTAGATAAATCATTCGTTTCTCATGGATTTGTATCTAAGCCCCCTACTTCGTATTGATTTGAAGCTGTACCATGTATTCGCTTGTATTTGAGGCCAACTCGTTTGTTTCGCCTGCAGTAGAAGCTAAATCATGTATATCACAAGTATTTGAAGCTAAACCTATTGTTTCGCATTGATTTGAAGCTAAGACTTCTACGTCGCACTGATTTGAAGCTAAATCATGTGTTTGGATTGGATTTGAAGGAAACACGTTAGTTTCGCACGCAGATGAAGCTAAACCAAGTATATCACAAGTATTTGAAGCTGAACCATTTGATTCGCATGAATATTAAGCTAAACCATGTGTTTCGCACGAATATTAAGCTAAACCATGTGTTTCACATGAATTTGCAGCTAAATGATGAGTTTCACATGGATTTGAAGCTAACTCGTTTGTTTCGCCTGCATTTGAAGCTATATTACTTATATCGCAAGTATTTGAAGCTAAATCATTTGTGTCGCATGGATTTGCAGCTAAGACTTCTATTTCGCATTGATTTGAACCTAAATCAACCGTTTCGCATGTATTTGAAGCTATCTCGTTTGTTTCGCCTGCATTTGAAGCTATATCACTTATATTCGCAAGTATTTGAAGGTCAATCATTCGTTTCGCATGAATTTGAAGCTAGGCCTTCTACTTCGCATTGATTTGAACCTAAACCATTTGTTCCTCATGTATTTGAAGCTAAGCCTTCTACTTCGCATTGATTTGAAGCTAAATCATGTGTTTCGCTTGGATTTGAAACTGAGCCTTCTACTTTGCATTGATTGGAAGCTAAATCTTGTGTTTGGTATGGATTTGAAGCTAACACGGTTGTTTCGCCTGCATTCGAAGTTATATCACGTATAATCGCAAGTATTTGAAGCCCAGTCATCCGTTTCGCATGGATTTGAAGCTAAGCCTTCTACTTCGCATTGATTTGAAGCTAAATCATATGTTTCGCTTGGATTTGAAGGTAACACGTTTGTTTCACTTGCAGTTGAAGCTCAATCATGTATATCACAAGTATTTGAAGATGAACAATTTGTTTCGCATGAATACTAAGTTAAACCATGTGTTTCGCTTGAGTATTAAGCTAAACCATGTTTTTGTAATGAATTTGAAGCTAAATCATGTGTTTCGCATGGATTTGAAGCCAACTCGTTGTTTCGTCTGCAGTTGATTCTAAATCATGTATTTTACAAGGATTTGAACCTAAACCATTTGTTCCTCATGTATTTGAAGCTAAGCCGTCCACTTCGCATTGAATTGAAGCTAAATCATGTGTTTCGCTCGAATTGGAAACTAACTCGGTTGTTTTGCTTGAATTCGAAGCTATATCACTTACACTCGCAAGTATTTGAAGTTCAATCATTCGTTTCGCTTGGATTTGAAGCTAAGCCTTCTACTTCGCATTGATTTGAAGCTAAATCATGTGTTAGGCTTGGATTTGAAACTAAGCCTTCTACTTCGCATTGATTGGAAGCTAAATCTTGTGTTTGGTATGGATTTGAAGCTAACTCGGTTGTTTCGCCTGCATTCGAAGTTATAAAACGTATAATCGCAAGTATTTGAAGCTCAGTCATCCGTTTCGCATGTGTTTGAAGCTAAGCCTTCTACTTCGCATTGATTTGAAGCTAAATCATATGTTTCGCTTGGATTTGAAGGTAACACGTTTGCTTCACTTGCAGTTGAAGCTCAATCATGTATATCACAAGTATTTGAAGCTGAACAATTTGTTTCGCATGAATACTAAGTTAAACCATGTGTTTCGCATGAGTATTAAGCTAAACCATGTTTTTGTAATGAATTTGAAGCTAAATCATGTGTTTCGCATAGATTTGAAGCCAACTCGTTTGTTTCGCCTGCAGTTGATTCTAAATCATGTATTTTACAAGTATTTGAACCTAAACCATTTGTTCCTCATGTATTTGAAGCTAAGCCTTCCACTTCGCATTGATGTGAAGCTAAATCATGTGTTTCGCTTGGATTTGAAGCTAACTCGATTGTTTCGAATGCAGTTGATGCTAAATCATGTATATCACAAGTATTTGAAGCTGAACCATTTGGTTCTCGTGAAAATTAAGCTAAACCATGTGTTTCGCTTGGATTTGAACCTAAGCCTTCTACTTCGCATTGATTTGAAGCTAAATCATGTGTTTCGCTTGGATTTGAAACTAAGCCTTCTACTTCGCATTGATTTGAAGCTAAATCATGTGTTTCGCTTGGATTTGAATCTAAGCCTTCTACTTCGCATTGATTGGAAGCTAAATCTTGTGTTTGGTATGGATTTGATGCTAACTCGGTTGTTTCGCCTGCATTCGAAGTTATATCACGTATAATCGCAAGTATTTGAAGCCCAGTCATCCGTTTCGCATGGATTTGAAGCTAAGCCTTCTACTTCGCATTGATTTGAAGCTAAATCAAGTGTTGCGCTCGGATTTGAAGCTAACTCATTTGTTTCTCCTGCATTTGAACCAATATCACTTATATTCGCCAGTATTTGTAGATAAATCATTCGTTTCTCATGGATTTGTATCTAAGCCCCCTACTTCGTATTGATTTGAAGCTGTACCATGTATTCGCTTGTATTTGAGGCCAACTCGTTTGTTTCGCCTGCAGTAGAAGCTAAATCATGTATATCACAAGTATTTGAAGCTAAACCTATTGTTTCGCATTGATTTGAAGCTAAGACTTCTACGTCGCACTGATTTGAAGCTAAATCATGTGTTTGGATTCGATTTGAAGGAAACACGTTAGTTTCGCACGCAGATGAAGCTAAACCAAGTATGTCACAAGTATTTGAAGCTGAACCATTTGATTCGCATGAATATTAAGCTAAACCATGTGTTTCGCACGAATATTAAGCTAAACCATGTGTTTCACATGAATTTGCAGCTAAATGATGAGTTTCACATGGATTTGAAGCTAACTCGTTTGTTTCGCCTGCATTTGAAGCTATATTACTTATATCGCAAGTATTTGAAGCTAAATCATTTGTGTCGCATGGATTTGCAGCTAAGACTTCTATTTCGCATTGATTTGAACCTAAATCAAACGTTTCGCATGTATTTGAAGCTATCTCGTTTGTTTCGCCTGCATTTGAAGCTATATCACTTATATTCGCAAGTATTTGAAGGTCAATCATTCGTTTCGCATGAATTTGAAGCTAAGCCTTCTACTTCGCATTGATTTGAAGCTAAATCATGTGTTTCACTTGGATTTGAAGCTAAGCCTTCTACTTCGCATTGATTTGAAGCTAAATCATGTGTTTCGCTTGGATTTGAAACTGAGCCTTCTACTTCGCATTGATTGGAAGCTAAATCTTGTGTTTGGTATGGATTTGAAGCTAACACGGTTGTTTCGCCTGCATTCGAAGTTATATCACGTATAATCGCAAGTATTTGAAGCCCAGTCATCCGTTTCGCATGGGTTTGAAGCTAAGCCTTCTACTTCGCATTGATTTGAAGCTAAATCATATGTTTCGCTTGGATTTGAAGGTAACACGTTTGTTTCACTTGCAGTTGAAGCTCAATCATGTATATCACAAGTATTTGAAGCTGAACAATTTGTTTCGCATGAATACTAAGTTAAACCATGTGTTTCGCGTGAGTATTAAGCTAAACCATGTTTTTGTAATGAATTTGAAGCTAAATCATGTGTTTCGCATGGATTTGAAGCCAACTCGTTTGTTTCGCCTGCAGTTGATTCTAAATCATGTATTTTACAAGTATTTGAACCCAAACCATTTGTTCCTCATGTATTTGAAGCTAAGCCTTCCACTTCGCATTGATGTGAAGCTAAATCATGTGTTTCGCTTGGATTTGAAACTGAGCCTTCTACTTCGCATTGATTGGAAGCTAAATCTTGTGTTTGGTATGGATTTGAAGCTAACACGGTTGTTTCGCCTGCATTCGAAGTTATATCACGTATAATCGCAAGTATTTGAAGCCCAGTCATCCGTTTCGCATGGATTTGAAGCTAAGCCTTCTACATCGCATTGATTTGAAGCTAAATCATATGTTTCGCTTGGATTTGAAGGTAACACGTTTGTTTCACTTGCAGTTGAAGCTCAATCATGTATATCACAAGTATTTGAAGCTGAACAATTTGTTTCGCATGAATACTAAGTTAAACCATGTGTTTCGCATGAGTATTAAGCTAAACCATGTTTTTGTAATGAATTTGAGGCTAAATCATGTGTTTCGCATGGATTTGAAGCCAACTCGTTTGATTCGCCTGCAGTTGATTCTAAATCATGTATTTTACAAGTATTTGAACCTAAACCATTTGTTCCTCATGTATTTGAAGCTAAGCCTTCCACTTCGCATTGATGTGAAGCTAAATCATGTGTTTCGCTTGGATTTGAAGCTAACTCGATTGTTTCGAATGCAGTTGATGCTAAATCATGTATATCACAAGTATTTGAAGCTGAACCATTTGATTCTCGTGAAAATTAAGCTAATCCATTTGTTTCGCTTGGATTTGAAGCTAAGCCTTCTACTTCGCATTGATTTGAAGCTAAATCATGTGTTTCGCTTGGATTTGAAACTAAGCCTTCTACTTCGCATTCATTTGAAGCTAAATCATGTGTTTGCTATGGATTTGAAGCTAACTCGGTTGTTTCGCCTGCATTCGAAGTTATATCACGTATAATCGCAAGTATTTGAAGCCCAGTCATCCGTTTCGCATGGATTGGAAGCTAAGCCTCCTACTTCGCATTGATTTGAAGCTAAATAATGTGTTTCGCTCGGATTTGAAGCTAACTCATTTGTTTCTCCTGCATTTGAACCAATATCACTTATATTCGCCAGTATTTGTAGATAAATCATACGTTTCTCATGGATTTGTATCTAAGCCCCCTACTTCGTATTGATTTGAAGCTGAACCATGTATTCGCTTGTATTTGAGGCCAACTCGTTTGTTTCGCCTGCAGTTGAAGCTAAATCATGTATATCACAAGAATTTGAAGCTAAACCTATTGTTTCGCATTGATTTAGCTATTGGTTAAGCTAACTCGATTGTTTCGAATGCAGTTGATGCTAAATAATGTATATCACAAGTATTTGAAGCTGAACCATTTGATTCTCGTGAAAATTAAGCTAAACCATGTGTTTCGCTTGGATTTGAAGCTAAGCCTTCTACTTCGCATTGATTTGAAGCTAAATCATGTGTTTCGCTTGGATTTGGAGCTAACTCGTTTGTTTCGCATACATTTGAAGCTAAATCATGTATATCACAAGTATTTGAAGCAAAACCATTTGATTCGCATGGATTTGAACCTAAGCCTTCTACTTCGCATTGATTTGAAGCTAAATCATGTGTTTCGCTTGGATTTGAAACTAAGCCTTCTACTTCGCATTGATTTGAAGCTAAATCATGTGTTTCGCTTGGATTTGAATCTAAGCCTTCTACTTCGCATTGATTGGAAGCTAAATCTTGTGTTTGGTATGGATTTGATGCTAACTCGGTTGTTTCGCCTGCATTCGAAGTTATATCACGTATAATCGCAAGTATTTGAAGCCCAGTCATCCGTTTCGCATGGATTTGAAGCTAAGCCTTCTACTTCGCATTGATTTGAAGCTAAATCAAGTGTTGCGCTCGGATTTGAAGCTAACTCATTTGTTTCTCCTGCATTTGAACCAATATCACTTATATTCGCCAGTATTTGTAGATAAATCATTCGTTTCTCATGGATTTGTATCTAAGCCCCCTACTTCGTATTGATTTGAAGCTGTACCATGTATTCGCTTGTATTTGAGGCCAACTCGTTTGTTTCGCCTGCAGTAGAAGCTAAATCATGTATATCACAAGAATTTGAAGCTAAACCTATTGTTTCGCATTGATTTAGCTATTGGTTAAGCTAACTCGATTGTTTCGAATGCAGTTGATGCTAAATAATGTATATCACAAGTATTTGAAGCTGAACCATTTGATTCTCGTGAAAATTAAGCTAAACCATGTGTTTCGCTTGGATTTGAAGCTAAGCCTTCTACTTCGCATTGATTTGAAGCTAAATCATGTGTTTCGCTTGGATTTGGAGCTAACTCGTTTGTTTCGCATACATTTGAAGCTAAATCATGTATATCACAAGTATTTGAAGCAAAACCATTTGATTCGCATGGATTTGAAACAAAGCCTTCTACTTCGCATTGATTTGAAGCTAAATCATGTTTTTCGCATGGATTTGAAGCTAACTCTTTTGTTTCGCCTGCATTTGAAGATAAATCATGTATATCACGAGTTTTTGAAGCTAAACCGTTTGATTCACATGGATTTGAAGCTAAGCCTTCTACTTCGCATTGATTTGCAGCTAAATCATGTGTTTCGCTTGGTTTTGAATCTAACTCGTTTGTTTCGCATGCAGTTGAAGCTAAATCATGTATATCACAAGTATTTGAAGCTAAGCCATGTGTTTCGCTTGGATTTGAAACTAAGCCTTCTACTTCGCATTGATTTGAAGCTAAATCTTGTGTTTCGTATGGATTTGAAGCTAACTCGGTTGTTTCGCCTGCATTCGAAGTTATATCACGTATAATCGCAAGTATTTGAAGCTCAGTCATTTTTTTCGCATGGATTTGAAGCTAAGCCTTCTACTTCGCATTGATTTGAAGCTAAATCATATGTTTCGCTGGGATTTGAAGCTAACTCGTTTGTTTCTCCTGCTTTTGAAGCTAAATCATGTTTATCACAAGTATTTGAAGCTGAACCATCTGTTTCGCATGGTTTCGAAGATAAGCATTCTACTTCGCATTGATTTGATGCTAAATCATGCGATCGACATTGATTTGAAGGTAACTCTTTTGTTTCGCATGCAGTAGAAGCTAAATCACGAATATCGCAAGTATTTGAAGCTAAACCATTTGATTCGCATTGATTTGTAGCTAAGTCTTCTACTTTGCATGAATTTGAAGCTAAACCATGTGTCGCGCTTGAATTTGTAGCTAACTCGTTTGTTTCGCATGCAGTTGAAGCTAAATAATGTATATTACAAGTATTAGAAGCTAATTCATATGATTCGCATGGATTTGAAGATAAGCCTCCTACTTCGCATTGATTTGAAGCTAACTCGATTGTTTCGCCTACATTTGAAGCTATACCACTTATATCACAAGTATTTGAAGCTAAACCATTTCTTTCGCATGGATTTGAAGCTAAGACTTCCACTTCGCATTGATGTGAAGCTAAATCATGTGTTTCGCTTGGATTTGAAGCTAACTCGTTTGTTTCGCATACATTTGAAGCTAAATCACGTATATCACAACTATTTGAAGCTAAACTATTTGTTTCGCATGGATTCGATGATCAGCCTTCTATTTCGCATAGATTTGAAGCTAAATCATGTATATCACAAGCATTTGTAGCAAAACCATTTGTTCCTCATGTATTTGAAGCTAAGCCTTCTACTTCGCATTGATTTGAAGCTAAATCATGTGTTTCGCTTGGATTTGAAACTGAGCCTTCTACTTCGCATTGATTGGAAGCTAAATCTTGCGTTTGGTATGGATTTGAAGCTAACACGGTTGTTTCGCCTGCATTCGAAGTTATATCACGTATAATCGCAAGTATTTGAAGCCCAGTCATCCGTTTCGCATCGATTTGAAGCTAAGCCTTCTACTTCGCATTGGTTTGAAGCTAAATCATATGTTTCGCTTGGATTTGAAGGTAACACGTTAGTTTCACTTGCAGTTGAAGCTCAATCATGTATATCACAAGTATTTGAAGATGAACAATTTGTTTCGCATGAATACTAAGTTAAACCATGTGTTTCGCATGAGTATTAAGCTAAACCATGTTTTTGTAATGAATTTGAAGCTAAATCATGTGTTTCGCATGGATTTGAAGGTAACACGTTTGTTTCACTTGCAGTTGAAGCTCAATCATGTATATCACAAGTATTTGAAGCTGAACAATTTGTTTCGCATGAATACTAAGTTAAACCATGTGTTTCGCGTGAGTATTAAGCTAAACCATGTTTTTGTAATGAATTTGAAGCTAAATCATGTGTTTCGCATGGATTTGAAGCCAACTCGTTTGTTTCGCCTGCAGTTGATTCTAAATCATGTATTTTACAAGTATTTGAACCTAAACCATTTGTTCCCCATGTATTTGAAGCTAAGCCTTCCACTTCGCATTGATGTGAAGCTAAATCATGTGTTTCGCTTGGATTTGAAGCTAACTCGATTGTTTCGAATGCAGTTGATGCTAAATCATGTATATCACAAGTATTTGAAGCTGAACCATTTGATTCTCGTGAAAATTAAGCTATACCATATGTTTCGCTTGGATTTGAAGCTGAGCCTTCTACTTCGCATTGATTTGAAGCTAAATCATGTGTTTCGCTTGGATTTTAAACTAAGCCTTCTACTTCGCATTGATTTGAAGCTAAATCATGTGTTTCGCTTGGATTTGAAACTAAGCCTTCTACTTCGCATTGATTGGAAGCAAAATCTTGTGTTTGGTATGGATTTGAAGCTAACTCGGTTGTTTCGCCTGCATTCGAAGTTATATCGCGTATAATCGCAAGTATTTGAAGCCCAGTCATCTGTTTCGCATGGATTTGAAGCTAAGCCATCTACTTCGCATTGATTTGAATCCTAATCATGTGTTTCGCTCGGATTTGAAGCTAACTCATTTGTTTCTCCTGTATTTGAACCAATATCACTTATATTCGCCAGTATTTGCAGATAAATCATTCGTTTCTCATGGATTTATATCTAAGCCCCCAACTTCGTATTGATTTGAAGCTGAATCATGTATTCGCTTGTATTTGAGGCCAACTCGTTTGTTTCGCCTGCAGTAGAAGCTAAATCATGTATATCACAAGTATTTGAAGCTAAACCTATTGTTTCGCATTGATTTGTAGCTAAGACTTCTACGTCGAACTGATTTGAAGCTAAATCATGTGTTTGGTTTGGATTTGAAGGTAACACGTTAGTTTCGCACGCAGATGAAGCTAAACCAAGTATATCACAAGTATTTGAAGCTGCACCATTTGATTCGCATGAATATTAAGCTAAACCATGTGTTTCGCACGAATATTAAGCTAAACCATGTGTTTCGCATGAATTTGCAGCTAAATGATGAGGTTCACATGGATTTGAAGCTAACTCGTTTGTTTCGCCTGCATTTGAAGCTATATTACTTATATCGCAAGTATTTCAAGCTAAATCATTTGTGTCGAATGGATTTGCAGCTAAGACATCTATTTCGCATTGATTTGAACCTAAATCAACCGTTTCGCATGTATTTGAAGCTATCTCGTTTGTTTCGCCTGCATTTGAAGCTATATCACTTATATTCGCAAGTATTTGAAGGTCAATCATTCGTTTCGCATGAATTTGAAGCTAAGCCTTCTACTTCGAATTGATTTGAACCTAAACCATTTGTTCCTCATGTATTTGAAGCTAAGCCTTCTACTTCGCATTGATTTGAAGCTAAATCATGTGTTTCGCTTGGATTTGAAACTGAGCCTTCTACTTCGCATTGATTGGAAGCTAAATCCTGCGTTTGGTATGGATTTGAAGCTAACACGGTTGTTTCGCCTGCATTCGAAGTTATATCACGTATAATCGCAAGTATTTGAAGCCCAGTCATCCGTTTCGCATCGATTTGAAGCTAAGCCTTCTACTTCGCATTGGTTTGAAGCTAAATCATATGTTTCGCTTGGATTTGAAGGTAACACGTTTGTTTCACTTGCAGTTGAAGCTCAATCATGTATATCACAAGTATTTGAAGATGAACAATTTGTTTCGCATGAATACTAAGTTAAACCATGTGTTTCGCATGAGTATTAAGCTAAACCATGTTTTTGTAATGAATTTGAAGCTAAATCATGTGTTTCGCATGGATTTGAAGACAACTCGTTTGATTCGCCTAAAGTTGATTCTAAAACATGTATTTTACACGTATTTGAACCTAAACCATTTGTTCCTCATGTATTTGAAGCTAAGCCTTCCACTTTGCATTGATGTGAAGCTAAATCATGTGTTTCGCTTGGATTTGAAGCTAACTCGACTGTTTCGAATGCAGTTGATGCTAAATCATGTATATCACAAGTATTTGAAGTTGAACCATTTGATTCTCGTGAAAATTAAGCTAAACCATGTGTTTCGCTTGGATTTGAAGCTAAGTCTTCTACTTCGCATTGATTTGAAGCTAAATCATGTGTTTCGCTTGGATTTGGAGCTAACTGGTTTGTTTCGCATACATTTGAAGCTATAATCATGTATATCACAAGTATTTGAAGCTGAACAATTTGTTTCGCATGAATATTAAGTTAAACCATGTGTTTCGCATGAGTATTAAGCTAAACCATGTGATTCGCTTTGATTTGAAGCTAAATCATGTGCTTCGAATGGATTTGAAGCTAACTCGTTTGTTTCGCATACATTTGAAGCTAAATCACGTATATCACAACTATTTGAAGCTAAACTATTTGTTTCGCATGGATTCGATGATCAGCCTTCTATTTCGCATAGATTTGAAGCTAAATCATGTATAACACAAGCATTTGTAGCAAAACCATTTGTTCCTCATGTATTTGAAGCTAAGCCTTCTACTTCGCATTGATTTGAAGCTAAATCATGTGTTTCGCTTGGATTTGAAACTGAGCCTTCTACTTCGCATTGATTGGAAGCTAAATCTTGCGTTTGGTATGGATTTGAAGCTAACACGGTTGTTTCGCCTGCATTCGAAGTTATATCACGTATAATCGCAAGTATTTGAAGCCCAGTCATCCGTTTCGCATCGATTTGAAGCTAAGCCTTCTACTTCGCATTGGTTTGAAGCTAAATCATATGTTTCGCTTGGATTTGAAGGTAACACGTTTGTTTCACTTGCAGTTGAAGCTCAATCATGTATATCACAAGTATTTGAAGATGAACAATTTGTTTCGCATGAATACTAAGTTAAACCATGTGTTTCGCATGAGTATTAAGCTAAACCATGTTTTTGTAATGAATTTGAAGCTAAATCATGTGTTTCGCATGGATTTGAAGACAACTCGTTTGATTCGCCTAAAGTTGATTCTAAAACATGTATCTTACACGTATTTGAACCTAAACCATTTGTTCCTCATGTATTTGAAGCTAAGCCTTCCACTTTGCATTGATGTGAAGCTAAATCATGTGTTTCGCTTGGATTTGAAGCTAACTCGACTGTTTCGAATGCAGTTGATGCTAAATCATGTATATCACAAGTATTTGAAGTTGAACCATTTGATTCTCGTGAAAATTAAGCTAAACCATGTGTTTCGCTTGGATTTGAAGCTAAGTCTTCTACTTCGCATTGATTTGAAGCTAAATCATGTGTTTCGCTTGGATTTGGAGCTAACTGGTTTGTTTCGCATACATTTGAAGCTAAATCATGTATATCACAAGTATTTGAAGCTGAACAATTTGTTTCGCATGAATATTAAGTTAAACCATGTGTTTCGCATGAGTATTAAGCTAAACCATGTGATTCGCTTTGATTTGAAGCTAAATCATGTGCTTCGAATGGATTTGAAGCTAACTCGTTTGTTTCGCATACATTTGAAGCTAAATCACGTATATCACAACTATTTGAAGCTAAACTATTTGTTTCGCATGGATTCGATGATCAGCCTTCTATTTCGCATAGATTTGAAGCTAAATCATGTATATCACAAGCATTTGTAGCAAAACCATTTGTTTCGCATGGATTTGAAGCTAAGCCTTCTACTTCGCTTTGATTTGAAGCTAAATCATATGTTTCGCATGGATTTGAAGGTAACACGTTTGTTTCACTTGCAGTTGAAGCTCAATCATGTATATCACAAGTATTTGAAGCTGAACAATTTGTTTCGTATGAATACTAAGTTAAACCATGTGTTTCGCATGAGTATTAAGCTAAACCACGTTTTTGTAATGAATTTGAAGCTAAATCATGTGTTTCGCATGGATTTGAAGCCAACTCGTTTGTTTCGTCTGCAGTTGATTCTAAATCATATATTTTACAAGTATTTGAACCTAAACCATTTGTTCCTCATGTATTTGAAGCTAAGCCGTCCACTTCGCATTGATGTGAAGCTAAATCATGTGTTTCGCTTGGATTTGAAGCTAACTCGATTGTTTCGAATGCAGTTGATGCTAAATCATGTATATCACAAGTATTTGAAGCTGAACCATTTGATTCTCGTGAAAATTAAGCTAAACCATGTGTTTCGCTTGGATTTGAAGGTAACACGTTTGTTTCACTTGCAGTTGAAGCTCAATCATGTATATCACAAGTATTTGAAGCTGAACAATTTGTTTCGCATGAATACTAAGTTAAACCATGTGTTTCGCATGAGTATTAAGCTAAACCATGTTTTTGTAATGAACTTGAAGCTAAATCATGTGTTTCGCATGGATTTGAAGCCAACTCGTTGTTTCGTCTGCAGTTGATTCTAAATCATGTATTTTACAAGTATTTGAACCTAAACCATTTGTTCCTCATGTATTTGAAGCTAAGCCGTCCACTTCGCATTGATGTGAAGCTAAATCATGTGTTTGCTTGGATTTGAAGCTAACTCGATTGTTTCGAATGCAGTTGATGCTAAATCATGTATATCACAAGAATTTGAAGCTGAAACATTTGATTCTCGTGAAAATTAAGCTAAACCATGTGTTTCGCTTGGATTTGAAGCTAAGCCTTCTACTTCGCATTGAGTTGAACCTAAACCATTTGTTCCTCATGTATTTGAAGCTAAGCCTTCCACTTCGCATTGATTTGAAGCTAAATCATGTGTTTCGCTCGAATTTGAAACTAACTCGGTTGTTTCGCCTGCATTCGAAGTTATAAAACGTATAATCGTAAGTATTTGAAGCTCAATCATCCGTTTCGCATGGATTTGAAGCTAAGCCTTCTACTTCGCATTGATTTGAAGCTAAATCATATGTTTCGCTTGGATTTGAAGGTAACACGTTTGTTTCACTTGCAGTTGAAGCTCAATCATGTATATCACAAGTATTTGAAGCTGAACAATTTGTTTCGCATGAATACTAAGTTAAACCATGTGTTTCGCATGAGTATTAAGCTAAACCATGTTTTTGTAATGAATTTGAAGCTAAATCATGTGTTTCGCATGGATTTGAAGCCAACTCGTTTGTTTCGCCTGCAGTTGATTCTAAATCATGTATTTTACAAGTATTTGAACCTAAACCATTTGTTCCTCATGTATTTGAAGCTAAGCCTTCCACTTCGCATTGATGTGAAGCTAAATCATGTGTTTCGCTTGGATTTGAACCTAAGCCTTCTACTTCGCATTGATTTGAAGCTAAATCATGTGTTTCGCTTGGATTTGAAACTAAGCCTTCTACTTCGCATTGATTTGAAGCTAAATCATGTGTTTCGCTTGGATTTGAAACTAAGCCTTCTACTTCGCATTGATTGGAAGCTAAATCTTGTGTTTGGTATGGATTTGATGCTAACTCGGTTGTTTCGCCTGCATTCGAAGTTATATCACGTATAATCGCAAGTATTTGAAGCCCAGTCATCCGTTTCGCATGGATTTGAAGCTAAGCCTTCTACTTCGCATTGATTTGAAGCTAAATCAAGTGTTGCGCTCGGATTTGAAGCTAACTCATTTGTTTCTCCTGCATTTGAACCAATATCACTTATATTCGCCAGTATTTGTAGATAAATCATTCGTTTCTCATGGATTTGTATCTAAGCCCCCAACTTCGTATTGATTTGAAGCTGAATCATGTATTCGCTTGTATTTGAGGCCAACTCGTTTGTTTCGCCTGCAGTAGAAGCTAAATCATGTATATCAAAAGTATTTGAAGCTAAACCTATTGTTCGCATTGATTTGTAGCTAAGACTTCTACGTCGAACTGATTTGAAGCTAAATCATGTGTTTGGTTTGGATTTGAAGGTAACACGTTAGTTTCGCACGCAGATGAAGCTAAACCAAGTATATCACAAGTATTTGAAGCTGCACCATTTGATTCGCATGAATATTAAGCTAAACCATGTGTTTCGCACGAATATTAAGCTAAACCATGTGTTTCGCATGAATTTGCAGCTAAATGATGAGGTTCACATGGATTTGAAGCTAACTCGTTTGTTTCGCCTGCATTTGAAGCTATATTACTTATATCGCAAGTATTTCAAGCTAAATCATTTGTGTCGAATGGATTTGCAGCTAAGACATCTATTTCGCATTGATTTGAACCTAAATCAACCGTTTCGCATGTATTTGAAGCTATCTCGTTTGTTTCGCCTGCATTTGAAGCTATATCACTTATATTCGCAAGTATTTGAAGGTCAATCATTCGTTTCGCATGAATTTGAAGCTAAGCCTTCTACTTCGTATTGATTTGAAGCTAAGTCATGTGTTTCGCTTGGATTTGAAGCTAAGCCTTCTACTTCGCATTGATTTGAAGCTAAATCATGTGTTTCGCTTGGATTTGAAACTGAGCCTTCTACTTCGCATTGATTGGAAGCTAAATCTTGTGTTTGGTATGGATTTGAAGCTAACACGGTTGTTTCGCCTGCATTCGAAGTTATATCACGTATAATCGCAAGTATTTGAAGCCCAGTCATCCGTTTCGCATGGATTTGAAGCTAAGCCTTCTACTTCGCATTGATTTGAAGCTAAATCATATGTTTCGCTTGGATTTGAAGGTAACACGTTTGTTTCACTTGCAGTTGAAGCTCAATCATGTATATCACAAGTATTTGAAGCTGAACAATTTGTTTCGCATGAATACTAAGTTAAACCATGTGTTTCGCATGAGTATTAAGCTAAACCATGTTTTTGTAATGAATTTGAGGCTAAATCATGTGTTTCGCATGGATTTGAAGCCAACTCGTTTGATTCGCCTGCAGTTGATTCTAAATCATGTATTTTACAAGTATTTGAACCTAAACCATTTGTTCCTCATGTATTTGAAGCTAAGCCTTCCACTTCGCATTGATGTGAAGCTAAATCATGTGTTTCGCTTGGATTTGAAGCTAACTCGATTGTTTCGAATGCAGTTGATGCTAAATCATGTATATCACAAGTATTTGAAGCTGAACCATTTGATTCTCGTGAAAATTAAGCTAATCCATTTGTTTCGCTTGGATTTGAAGCTAAGCCTTCTACTTCGCATTGATTTGCAGCTAAATCATGTGTTTCGCTTGGTTTTGAATCTAACTCGTTTGTTTCGCATGCAGTTGAAGCTAAATCATGTATATCACAAGTATTTGAAGCTAAGCCATGTGTTTCGCTTGGATTTGAAACTAAGCCTTCTACTTCGCATTGATTTGAAGCTAAATCTTGTGTTTCGTATGGATTTGAAGCTAACTCGGTTGTTTCGCCTGCATTCGAAGTTATATCACGTATAATCGCAAGTATTTGAAGCTCAGTCATTTTTTTCGCATGGATTTGAAGCTAAGCCTTCTACTTCGTATTGATTTGAAGCTGAACCATGTATTCGCTTGTATTTGAGGCCAACTCGTTTGTTTCGCCTGCAGTAGAAGCTAAATCATGTATATCACAAGTATTTGAAGCTAAACCTATTGTTTCGCATTGATTTGAAGCTAAGACTTCTACGTCGCACTGATTTGAAGCTAAATCATGTGTTTGGATTGGATTTGAAGGTAACACGTTAGTTTCGCACGCAGATGAAGCTAAACCAAGTACATCACAAGTATTTGAAGCTAAACCATTTGATTCGCATTGATTTGTAGCTAAGTCTTCTACTTTGCATGAATTTGAAGCTAAACCATGTGTCGCGCTTGAATTTGTAGCTAACTCGTTTGTTTCGCATGCAGTTGAAGCTAAATAATGTATATTACAAGTATTAGAAGCTAATTCATATGATTCGCATGGATTTGAAGATATGTCTCCTACTTCGCATTGATTTGAAGCTAACTCGATTGTTTCGCCTACATTTGAAGCTATACCACTTATATCACAAGTATTTGAAGCTAAACCATTTCTTTCGCATGGATTTGAAGCTAAGACTTCCGCTTCGCATTGATTTGAATCTAAATCATGTGATTCACTTGGATTTGATGCTAACCCTTCCACTTCGCATTGATTTGAAGCTACATCATGAGTTTCGCTTGGATTTGTAGTTAACACGTTTGTTTCACATGCACTTGAAGCTCAATCATGTAAATCACAAGTATTTGAAGCTGAACAATTTGTTTCGCATGAATATTAAGTTAAACCACGTGCTTCGCATGAATATGAATCTAAACGATGTGTTTCGCATGAATTTAAAGCTAAATCATTAATATCAAAATTATTTGAAACTAAACCATTTGTTTCGCATGGTTTCGAAGATAATCCTTCTACTTCGCATGGATTTGAAGCTAATCCTCCTACTTCGCATTGATTTGAAGCTAATTCATGTGTTTCGCAAAGATTTGAATCTAACTGGTTTGTTTCGCCAGCAGTTGAAGCTAAATCATGTATATCACAATTATTTGAAGCTGAACCATTTGTTTCGTATGGATTTGAAGCTATGCCTTCTACTGCGCATTGATGTGAAGCTAAATCATGTGTTCCGCGCGGATTTGAAACTAACTCGTTTGTTTCGCCTGCATTTGAAGCTATATCATTTATATTCGCAAGTATTTGTAGCTGAACCATTCGTTTCGCATGGATTTAAAGCTAAGCCTTCTACTTCGCTTTGATTTGAAGCTAGATCATGTGTTTCTCTTGCATTTGAAGCTAACTCGTTTGTTTCGCATGCAGTTGAAGCTAAATCATGTATATCACAAGTATTTGAAACTTAATCATTCGGTTCGCATGGATCTGAAGCTATGTCTTCTACTTCGCATTGATTTGAAGCTAAATCATGTTTTTCGCTTGGATTTGAAACTAAGCCTTCTACTTCGCATTGAATTGAAGCTAAATCATGTGTTTCGCATGAATTTGAATCTAACTCGTTTGTTTTGCTTGAATTCGAAGCTATATCTCTTACATTCGCAAGTATTTGAAGTTCAATCATCCGATTCGCATGGATTTTAAGCTAAGCCTTCTACTTCGCATTGATTTGAAGCTAAATCATGTGTTTCGCTTGGATTTGAAGCTAACTCGTTTGTTTCGCATACATTTGAAGCTAAATCACGTATATCGCAATTATTTGAAGCTAAACTATTTGTTTAGCATGGATTCGATGATCAGCCTTCTATTTCGCATAGATTTGAAGCTAAATCATGTATATCACAAGTATTTGTAGCAAAACCATTTGTTTCGCATGGATTTGAAACTAAGCCTTCTACTTCGCTTTGATTTGAAGCTAAATCATGTGTTTCGCATGGATTTGAAGCTAACTTGTTTGTTTCGCATGCAGTTGAAGCTAAATCATGTATATCACAAGTATTTGTATCAAAACCATTTGTTTCGCATGGATTTGAAGCTAAGCCTTCTACTTCGCATTGATTTGAAGATAAATCATGCGTTTCGCATGGATTTGAAGCTAACTCGTTTGTTTCGCATGCAGTTGATGCTAAATCACGTATATCACAAGTATATGAAGCTAAACTATTTGTTTCGCATGGATTCGATGATCAGCCTTCTATTTCGCATAGATTTGAAGCTAAATCATGTATATCACAAGTATTTGTAGCAAAACCATTTGTTTCGCATGGATTTGAAGCTAAGCCTTCTACTTCGCATTGATTTAAATCTTAATCGTGTGTATGGCATGGATTTGAAGCTAACTCGTTTGTTTCGTCTTCATTTGAAGCTGTTTCATTTATATCGCAAGTATTTGAAGCTAAACCATTTGTTTCGCATGGATTTGAAGATAAGCCTTCCACTTTGCATTGATTTGAACCTAAATAATGTGTTTCGCTTGGAGTTGAAGCTAACTCGATTGTTTCGAATGCAGTTGATGCTAAATCATGTATATCACAAGTATTTGAAGATAAACCTTCTACTTCGCATTAATTTGAAGCTAAATCGTGTGTTTCGCTTGCATTTGAAGCTAACTCGTTTGTTTCGCATACATTTGAAGCTAAATCACGTATATCGCAATTATTTGAAGCTAAAGTATTTGTTTCGCATGGATTCGATGATCAGCCTTCTATTTCGCATAGATTTGAAGCTAAATCATGTATATCACAAGTATTTGTAGCAAAACCATTTGTTTCGCATGGATTTGAAGCTAAGCCTTCTACTTCGCTTTGATTTGAAGCTAAATCATGTGTTTCGCATGGATTTGAAGCTAACTTGTTTGTTTCGCATGCAGTTGAATCTAAATCATGTATATCACAAGTATTTGTATCAAAACCATTTGTTTCGCATGGAATTGAAGCTAAGCCTTCTACTTCGCATTGATTTGAAGATAAATCATGAGTTTCGCATGGATTTGAAGCTAACTCGTTTGTTTCGCATGCAGTTGATGCTAAATCACGTATATCACAAGTATATGAAGCTAAACTATTTGTTTCGCATGGATTCGATGATCAGCCTTCTATTTCGCATAGATTTGAAGCTAAATCATGTATATCACAAGTATTTGTAGCAAAACCATTTGTTTCGCATGGATTTGAAGCTAAGACTTCTACTTCGCATTGATTTAAATCTTAATCGTGTGTATGGCATGGATTTGAAGCTAACTCGTTTGTTTCGTCTTCATTTGAAGCTGTTTCATTTATATCGCAAGTATTTGAAGCTAAACCATTTGTTTCGCTTGGATTTGAAGATAAGCCTTCCACTTTGCATTGATTTGAACCTAAATAATGTGTTTCGCTTGGAGTTGAACGTAATGCGTTTTATTTCGCATGCAGTTGAACCTAAATCATGTATATCACAAGTATTTGAAGATAAACCTTCTACTTCGCATTAATTTGAAGCTAAATCGTGTGTTTCGCTTGCATTTGAAGCTAACTCGTTTGTCTCGCATGCTGTTCAAGCTAAATCATGTATATCATAAGTATTTGAAGCTAAACCATTTGATTCGTATGGATTTGAAGCTAAGCCTTCTTCTTCGCATTGATGTGACGCTAAATCATGTGTTTCGCACGGATTTGAGTCTAACTCCTTTGTTTCGCATGCAGTATATCACAAGTTTTTGAAGCTAAACCATTAGTTTCGCATGGTTTCGAAGATATGCCTCCTACTTCTTACTGATTTGAAGTTAAATCATGTATTTCGCCTGAATTTGAAGATAACTCGTTTGTTTCGTCTACATTTGAAGCTATTTCATGTATATCGCAAGTATTTGAATCTAAATCATGTGTTTCGCTCGGATTTGAAGCTAAGCCTTCTACTTCGCATTGATTTGAAGCTAAATCATGCGTTTGGAATGGATTTGAAGCTAACTCGATTGTTTCCCCTGCATTTGAAGCTGTATCACTTATGTCGCAATTATCTGAAAATAAATCATTTGTTTACATGTATTTGGAGCTAAGCCTTCTACTTCGCATTGATTTGAAGCTAAATCATGTGTTTCGCTTTGGTTTGAAGATATCTCGTTTGTTTCGCACGCAGTTGAAGCTTCATCATGTTTATCACAATTATCTGAATCTAAACCATCTGTTTCGCATGAATATTAAGCTAAACCATGTGTTTCGCATGAATTTGAAGCTAAATCATGTATATCACAAGTATTTGAAGCTAAACCATTTGATTCGCATGGGTTTGAAAATAAGCCTTCTACTTCGCATTAATTTGAAGCTACATCATGTAATTCGAATGGATTTGAAGCTAACTCGTTTGTTTCGCCTGCATTTGAAACTATATCACTTATATTCGCAAGTATTTGAATCTTAATCATTCGCTTCGCATGGATTTGCAGCTAAGCCTTCTACTTCGCATTGATTTGAAGCTAAATCATGTGTTTAGCATGGATTTGTAGCTAACTGGTTTTTTTAGCATGCAGTTGAAGCCAAATCAAATGGTTTGTTTCGCGTTGATTTGAAACTAATGCTTCTACTTCGCATTGATTTGAAGTAAAATCATGTGTTTCCCATGGGTGTGAAGCTAAATCGACTGTTTCGCATGTAGTTGAAGAGAAATCATGTATATCACAAGTATTTGAAGCAAAACCATTTGCTTCACATGGATTTGAAGATAAGCCTTTTACTTCGCACTGATTTGAAGCTAAACCATTTGTTTCGCATGGATTTGATGCTAAACCTTCTACTTGGCATTGATTTGAATCTAAATCATGTTTTTCGCATGGATTTGAAGCTAACTCGTTTGCTTCACATGCAGTCGAAACTAAATCATATGTATCACAAGTATTTGAAGCTAAACCATTTGTATCGCAAGGATTTGAAGCTAAACCATGTGATTTGCAAGAATTTGAAGCTAAATCATGTGTTTCGCTTGGATTTGAATCTAACTCGTTTGTTTCGCATGCAGTTGAAGCTAAATCATGTATATCATAAGTATTTGAAGCTAAACCATTTGTTTCGCATTGATTTGAAGCTAAGCCTTCTACTTCGTATTGATTTAAAGCTAAATCATGTGTTGCGCATGGATTTGATGCTAACTCGTTTGTTTCGCATGCTGTTGAAGCTAAATCTAGTATATCACAAGTATTTGAAGATAAACCATTTGTTTCGCATGGATCCGAAAATCAGCCTTCTATTTCGCATAGATTTGAAGCTAAATCATGAGTTTCGCATGGATTTGAAGCTAACTCGTTTGTTTCCCATGGATTTGAAGCTAACTCGTTTCTATCGCATGGATTTGAAGCTAACTTGTTTGTTTCGCATGCTGTTGTAGCTAAATCTAGTATATCACAAGTATTTGAAGCTAAACCATTTGTTTCGCATGGTTTCGAAAATCAGCCTTCTATTTCGCATTGATTTGAAGTTAAATCATGACTTTCGCATGGATTTGAAGCTAATACGTTTGTTTCGCATATAATTGATGCTAAATCATGTATATCACGAGTATTTGAAGCTAAACCATTTGATTCTCATGGATTTGGAGCTAAGCCTTCTACTTCGCATTGATTTCGAGCTAAATCATGTGTTTCGCATGGATTTAAAGCTAACACGTTTGTTTCGCATGCAGTTGAAGCTAAATCATGTACATCACAAGTATTTGAAGCTAAACCATTTGTTTCGCATGGATTAGAGAATCAGCCTCCTATTTCGCATTGATTTGAAGCTAAATCATGAGTTTCCCATGGATTTGAAGCTAACTCGTTTGTTTCGCATGGATTTGAAGCTGACTCATTTGTTTTGCATGCAGTTGAAGCAAAATCATGTATATCACTGGTATTTGAAGCTAAACCATTTGATTGGCATGGATTTGAAGCTAACTCGTTTCTAACGCATGGATTTAAAGCTAACTCGTTTGTTTCGCATTCAGTTGAAGCTAAATCAAGTATATCACAAGTACTTGAAGCTGAACCATTTGATTCTGATGGATTTGGAGCTAAGCCTTCTACTTCGCATTGATTTGAAGCTAAATCATGTGTTTCGCATGAATTTGAATCTAACTCGTTTGTTTTGCTTGAATTCGAAGCTATATCTCTTACATTCGCAAGTATTTGAAGTTCAATCATTCGTTTCGCATGGATTTGAAGCTAATCCTTCTACTTCGCTTTGATTTGAAGCTAAATCATGTGTTTCGCATGGATTTGAAGCTAACTTGTTTGTTTCGCATGCAGTTGAAGCTAAATCATGTATATCACAAGTATTTGAAGCTAAACCATTTGATTCTGATGGATTTGGAGCTAAGCCTTCTACTTCGCATTGATTTGAAGCTAAATCATGTCTTTCGCTTGGATTTGAAACTAAGCCTTCTACTTCGCATTGAATTGAAGCTAAATCATGTGTTTCGCATGAATTTGAATCTAACTCATTTGTTTTGCTTGAATTCGAAGCTATATCTCTTACATTCGCAAGTATTTGAAGTTCAATCATTCGTTTCGCATGGATTTGAAGCTAATCCTTCTACTTCGCTTTGATTTGAAGCTAAATCATGTGTTTCGCATGGATTTGAAGCTAACTTGTTTGTTTCGCATGCAGTTGAAGCTAAATCATGTATATCACAAGTATTTGTATCAAAACCATTTGTTTCGCATGGATTTGAAGCTAAGCCTTCTACTTCGCATTGATTTGAAGCTAAATCATGCGTTTCGCATGGATTTGAAGCTAACTCGTTTGTTTCGCATGCAGTTGATGCTAAATCACGTTTATAACAAGTATATGAAGCTAAACTATTTGTTTCGCATGGATTCGATGGTCAGCCTTCTATTTCGCATAGATTTGAAGCTAAATCATGTATATCACAAGTATTTGTAGCAAAACCATTTGTTTCGCATGGATTTGAAGCTAAGACTTCTACTTCGCATTGATTTAAATCTTAATCGTGTGTATGGCATGGATTTGAAGCTATCTCGTTTGTTTCGTCTTCATTTGAAGCTGTTTCATTTATATCGCAAGTATTTGAAGCTAAACCATTTGTTTCGCATGGATTTGAAGATAAGCCTTCCACTTTGCATTGATTTGAACCTAAATAATGTGTTTCGCTTGGAGTTGAACGTAATGCGTTTTATTTTGCATGCAGTTGATCCTAAATCATGTATATCACAAGTATTTGAAGATAAACCTTCTACTTCGCATTAATTTGAAGCTAAATCGTGTGTTTCGCTTGCATTTGAAGCTAACTCGTTTGTTTCGCATACATTTGAAGCTAAATCACGTATATCGCAATTATTTGAAGCTAAACTATTTGTTTCGCATGGATTCGATGATCAGCCTTCTATTTCGCATAGATTTGAAGCTAAATCATGTATATCACAAGTATTTGTAGCAAAACCATTTGTTTCGCATGGATTTGAAGCTAAGCCTTCTACTTCGCTTTGATTTGAAGCTAAATCATGTGTTTCGCATGGATTTGAATCTAACTTGTTTGTTTCGCATGCAGTTGAATCTAAATCATGTATATCACAAGTATTTGTATCAAAACCATTTGTTTCGCATGGATTTGAAGCTAAGCCTTCTACTTCGCATTGATTTGAAGATAAATCATGCGTTTCGCATGGATTTGAAGCTAACTCGTTTGTTTCGCATGCAGTTGATGCTAAATCACGTATATCACAAGTATATGAAGCTAAACTATTTGTTTCGCATGGATTCGATGATCAGCCTTCTATTTCGCATAGATTTGAAGCTAAATCATGTATATCACAAGTATTTGTAGCAAAACCATTTGTTTCGCATGGATTTGAAGCTAAGACTTCTACTTCGCATTGATTTAAATCTTAATCGTGTGTATGGCATGGATTTGAAGCTAACTCGTTTGTTTCGTCTTCATTTGAAGCTGTTTCATTTATATCGCAAGTATTTGAAGCTAAACCATTTGTTTCGCATGGATTTGAAGATAAGCCTTCCACTTTGCATTGATTTGAACCTAAATAATGTGTTTCGCTTGGAGTTGAACGTAATGCGTTTTATTTCGCATGCAGTTGAACCTAAATCATGTATATCACAAGTATTTGAAGATAAACCTTCTACTTCGCATTAATTTGAAGCTAAGTCGTGTGTTTCGCTTGCATTTGAAGCTAACTCGTTTGTCTCGCATGCTGTTCAAGCTAAATCATGTATATCATAAGTATTTGAAGCTAAACCATTTGATTCGTATGGATTTGAAGCTAAGCCTTCTTCTTCGCATTGATGTGACGCTAAATCATGTGTTTCGCACGGATTTGAGTCTAACTCCTTTGTTTCGCATGCAGTATATCACAAGTTTTTGAAGCTAAACCATTAGTTTCGCATGGTTTCGAAGATATGCCTCCTACTTCTTACTGATTTGAAGTTAAATCATGTATTTCGTCTGAATTTGAAGATAACTCGTTTGTTTCGTCTACATTTGAAGCTATTTCATGTATATCGCAAGTATTTGAATCTAAATCATGTGTTTCGCTCGGATTTGAAGCTAAGCCTTCTACTTCGCATTGATTTGAAGCTAAATCATGCGTTTGGAATGGATTTGAAGCTAACTCGATTGTTTCCCCTGCATTTGAAGCTGTATCACTTATGTCGCAATTATCTGAAAATAAATCATTTGTTTACATGTATTTGGAGCTAAGCCTTCTACTTCGCATTGATTTGAAGCTAAATCATGTGTTTCGCTTTGGTTTGAAGATATCTCGTTTGTTTCGCACGCAGTTGAAGCTTCATCATGTTTATCACAATTATCTGAATCTAAACCATCTGTTTCGCATGAATATTAAGCTAAACCATGTGTTTCGCATGAATTTGAAGCTAAATCATGTATATCACAAGTATTTGAAGCTAAACCATTTGATTCGCATGGGTTTGAAAATAAGCCTTCTACTTCGCATTAATTTGAAGCTACATCATGTAATTCGAATGGATTTGAAGCTAACTCGTTTGTTTCGCCTGCATTTGAAACTATATCACTTATATTCGCAAGTATTTGAATCTTAATCATTCGCTTCGCATGGATTTGCAGCTAAGCCTTCTACTTCGCATTGATTTGAAGCTAAATCATGTGTTTAGCATGGATTTGTAGCTAACTGGTTTTTTTTAGCATGCAGTTGAAGCCAAATCAAATGGTTTGTTTCGCGTTGATTTGAAACTAATGCTTCTACTTCGCATTGATTTGAAGTAAAATCATGTGTTTCCCATGGGTGTGAAGCTAAATCGACTGTTTCGCATGTAGCTGAAGAGAAATCATGTATATCACAAGTATTTGAAGCAAAACCATTTGCTTCACATGGATTTGAAGATAAGCCTTTTACTTCGCACTGATTTGAAGCTAAACCATTTGTTTCGCATGGATTTGATGCTAAACCTTCTACTTGGCATTGATTTGAATCTAAATCATGTTTTTCGCATGGATTTGAAGCTAACTCGTTTGCTTCACATGCAGTCGAAACTAAATCATATGTATCACAAGTATTTGAAGCTAAACCATTTGTATCGCAAGGATTTGAAGCTAAACCATGTGATTTGCAAGAATTTGAAGCTAAATCATGTGTTTCGCTTGGATTTGAATCTAACTCGTTTGTTTCGCATGCAGTTGAAGCTAAATCATGTATATCATAAGTATTTGAAGCTAAACCATTTGTTTCGCATTGATTTGAAGCTAAGCCTTCTACTTCGTATTGATTTAAAGCTAAATCATGTGTTGCGCATGGATTTGATGCTAACTCGTTTGTTTCGCATGCTGTTGAAGCTAAATCTAGTATATCACAAGTATTTGAAGATAAACCATTTGTTTCGCATGGATCCGAAAATCAGCCTTCTATTTCGCATAGATTTGAAGCTAAATCATGAGTTTCGCATGGATTTGAAGCTAACTCGTTTGTTTCCCATGGATTTGAAGCTAACTCGTTTCTATCGCATGGATTTAAAGCTAACTCGTTTGTTTCGCATGCTGTTGTAGCTAAATCTAGTATATCACAAGTATTTGAAGCTAAACCATTTGTTTCGCATGGTTTCGAAAATCAGCCTTTTATTTCGCATTGATTTGAAGCTAAATCATGACTTTCGCATGGATTTGAAGCTAACACGTTTGTTTCGCATATAATTGATGCTAAATCATGTATATCACGAGTATTTGAAGCTAAACCATTTGATTCTCATGGATTTGGAGCTAAGCCTTCTACTTCGCATTGATTTCGAGCTAAATCATGTGTTTCGCATGGATTTAAAGCTAACACGTTTGTTTCGCATGCAGTTGAAGCTAAATCATGTACATCACAAGTATTTGAAGCTAAACCATTTTTTTCGCATGGATTAGATAATCAGCCTCCTATTTCGCATTGATTTGAAGCTAAATCATGAGTTTCCCATGGATTTGAAGCTAACTCGTTTGTTTCGCATGGATTTGAAGCTGACTCATTTGTTTTGCATGCAGTTGAAGCAAAATCATGTATATCACTGGTATTTGAAGCTAAACCATTTGATTGGCATGGATTTGAAGCTAACTCGTTTCTAACGCACGGATTTAAAGCTAACTCGTTTGTTTCGCATTCAGTTGAAGCTAAATCAAGTATATCACAAGTACTTGAAGCTGAACCATTTGATTCTGATGGATTTGGAGCTAAGCCTTCTACTTCGCATTGATTTGAAGCTAAATCATGTGTTTCGCATGAATTTGAATCTAACTCGTTTGTTTTGCTTGAATTCGAAGCTATATCTCTTACATTCGCAAGTATTTGAAGTTCAATCATTCGTTTCGCATGGATTTGAAGCTAATCCTTCTACTTCGCTTTGATTTGAAGCTAAATCATGTGTTTCGCATGGATTTGAAGCTAACTTGTTTGTTTCGCATGCAGTTGAAGCTAAATCATGTATATCACAAGTATTTGAAGCTAAACCATTTGATTCTGATGGATTTGGAGCTAAGCCTTCTACTTCGCATTGATTTGAAGCTAAATCATGTCTTTCGCTTGGATTTGAAACTAAGCCTTCTACTTCGCATTGAATTGAAGCTAAATCATGTGTTTCGCATGAATTTGAATCTAACTCGTTTGTTTTGCTTGAATTCGAAGCTATATCTCTTACATTCGCAAGTATTTGAAGTTCAATCATTCGTTTCGCATGGATTTGAAGCTAATCCTTCTACTTCGCTTTGATTTGAACCTAAATCATGTGTTTCGCATGGATTTGAAGCTAACTTGTTTGTTTCGCATGCAGTTGAAGCTAAATCATGTATATCACAAGTATTTGTATCAAAACCATTTGTTTCGCATGGATTTGAAGCTAAGCCTTCTACTTCGCATTGATTTGAAGCTAAATCATGTGCTTCGCATGGATTTGAAGCTAACTCGTTTGTTTCGCATGCAGTTGATGCTAAATCACGTATATCACAAGTATATGAAGCTAAACTATTTGTTTCGCATGGATTCGATGGTCAGCCTTCTATTTCGCATAGATTTGAAGCTAAATCATGTATATCACAAGTATTTGTAGCAAAACCATTTGTTTCGCATGGATTGAAGCTAAGCCTTCTACTTCGCATTGATTTAAATCTTAATCGTGTGTATGGCATGGATTTGAAGCTAACTCGTTTGTTTCGTCTTCATTTGACGCTGTTTCATTTATATCGCAAGTATTTGAAGCTAAACCATTTGTTTCGCATGGATTTGAAGATAAGCCTTCCACTTTGCATTGATTTGAACCTAAATAATGTGTTTCGCTTGGAGTTGAACGTAATGCGTTTTATTTCGCATGCAGTTGATCCTAAATCATGTATATCACAAGTATTTGAAGATAAACCTTCTACTTCGCATTAATTTGAAGCTAAATCGTGTGTTTCGCTTGCATTTGAAGCTAACTCGTTTGTTTCGCATACATTTGAAGCTAAATCACGTATATCGCAATTATTTGAAGCTAAACTATTTGTTTCGCATGGATTCGATGATCAGCCTTCTATTTCGCATAGATTTGAAGCTAAATCATGTATATCACAACTATTTGTAGCAAAACCATTTGTTTCGCACGGATTTGAAGCTAAGCCATCTACTTCGCTTTGATTTGAAGCTAAATCATGTGTTTCGCATGGATTTGAAGCTAACTTGTTTGTTTCGCATGCAGTTGAAGCTAAATCATGTATATCACAAGTATTTGTATCAAAACCATTTGATTCTGATGGATTTGGAGCTAAGCCTTCTACTTCGCATTGATTTGAAGCTAAATCATGTCTTTCGCTTGGATTTGAAGCTAACTCGTTTGTTTCGCATGCAGTTGATGCTAAATCACGTATATCACAAGTATATGAAGCTAAACTGTTTGTTTCGCATGGATTCGATGATCAGCCTTCTATTTCGCATAGATTTGAAGCTAAATCATGTATATCACAAGTATTTGTAGCAAAACCATTTGTTTCGCACGGATTTGAAGCTAAGCCTTCTACTTCGCTTTGATTTGAAGCTAAATCATGTGTTTCGCATGGATTTGAAGCTAACTTGTTTGTTTCGCATGCAGTTGAAGCTAAATCATGTATATCACAAGTATTTGTATCAAAACCATTTGTTTCGCATGGATTTGAAGCTAAGCCTTCTACTTCGCATTGATTTGAAGACAAATCATGCGTTTCGCATGGATTTGAAGCTAACTCGTTTGTTTCGCATGCAGTTGATGCTAAATCACGTATATCACAAGTATATGAAGCTAAACTGTTTGTTTCGCATGGATTCGATGATCAGCCTTCTATTTCGCATAGATTTGAAGCTAAATCATGTTTATCACAAGTATTTGTAGCAAAACCATTTGTTTCGCATGGATTTGAAGCTAAGCCTTCTACTTCGCATTGATTTAAATCTTAATCGTGTGTATGGCATGGATTTGAAGCTAACTCGTTTGTTTCGTCTTCATTTGAAGCTGTTTCATTTATATCGCAAGTATTTGAAGCTAAACCATTTGTTTCGCATGGATTTGAAGATAAGCCTTCCACTTTGCATTGATTTGAACCTAAATAATGTGTTTCGCTTGGAGTTGAACGTAATGCGTTTTATTTCGCATGCAGTTGAACCTAAATCATGTATATCACAAGTATTTGAAGATAAACCTTCTACTTCGCATTAATTTGAAGCTAAGTCGTGTGTTTCGCTTGCGTTTGTCTCGCATGCTGTTCAAGCTAAATCATGTATATCATAAGTATTTGAAGCTAAACCATTTGATTCGTATGGATTTGAAGCTAAGCCTTCTTCTTCGCATTGATGTGACGCTAAATCATGTGTTTCGCACGGATTTGAGTCTAACTCCTTTGTTTCGCATGCAGTATATCACAAGTTTTTGAAGCTAAACCATTAGTTTCGCATGGTTTCGAAGATATGCCTCCTACTTCTTACTGATTTGAAGTTAAATCATGTATTTCGTCTGAATTTGAAGATAACTCGTTTGTTTCGTCTACATTTGAAGCTATTTCATGTATATCGCAAGTATTTGAATCTAAATCATGTGTTTCGCTCGGATTTGAAGCTAAGCCTTCTACTTCGCATTGATTTGAAGCTAAATCATGCGTTTGGAATGGATTTGAAGCTAACTCGATTGTTTCCCCTGCATTTGAAGCTGTATCACTTATGTCGCAATTATCTGAAAATAAATCATTTGTTTACATGTATTTGGAGCTAAGCCTTCTACTTCGCATTGATTTGAAGCTAAATCATGTGTTTCGCTTTGGTTTGAAGATATCTCGTTTGTTTCGCACGCAGTTGAAGCTTCATCATGTTTATCACAATTATCTGAATCTAAACCATCTGTTTCGCATGAATATTAAGCTAAACCATGTGTTTCGCATGAATTTGAAGCTAAATCATGTATATCACAAGTATTTGAAGCTAAACCATTTGATTCGCATGGGTTTGAAAATAAGCCTTCTACTTCGCATTAATTTGAAGCTACATCATGTAATTCGAATGGATTTGAAGCTAACTCGTTTGTTTCGCCTGCATTTGAAACTATATCACTTATATTCGCAAGTATTTGAATCTTAATCATTCGCTTCGCATGGATTTGCAGCTAAGCCTTCTACTTCGCATTGATTTGAAGCTAAATCATGTGTTTAGCATGGATTTGTAGCTAACTGGTTTTTTTAGCATGCAGTTGAAGCCAAATCAAATGGTTTGTTTCGCGTTGATTTGAAACTAATGCTTCTACTTCGCATTGATTTGAAGTAAAATCATGTGTTTCCCATGGGTGTGAAGCTAAATCGACTGTTTTCGCATGTAGCTGAAGAGAAATCATGTATATCACAAGTATTTGAAGCAAAACCATTTGCTTCACATGGATTTGAAGATAAGCCTTTTACTTCGCACTGATTTGAAGCTAAACCATTTGTTTCGCATGGATTTGATGCTAAACCTTCTACTTGGCATTGATTTGAATCTAAATCATGTTTTTCGCATGGATTTGAAGCTAACTCGTTTGCTTCACATGCAGTCGAAACTAAATCATATGTATCACAAGTATTTGAAGCTAAACCATTTGTATCGCAAGGATTTGAAGCTAAACCATGTGATTTGCAAGAATTTGAAGCTAAATCATGTGTTTCGCTTGGATTTGAATCTAACTCGTTTGTTTCGCATGCAGTTGAAGCTAAATCATGTATATCATAAGTATTTGAAGCTAAACCATTTGTTTCGCATTGATTTGAAGCTAAGCCTTCTACTTCGTATTGATTTAAAGCTAAATCATGTGTTGCGCATGGATTTGATGCTAACTCGTTTGTTTCGCATGCTGTTGAAGCTAAATCTAGTATATCACAAGTATTTGAAGATAAACCATTTGTTTCGCATGGATCCGAAAATCAGCCTTCTATTTCGCATAGATTTGAAGCTAAATCATGAGTTTCGCATGGATTTGAAGCTAACTCGTTTGTTTCCCATGGATTTGAAGCTAACTCGTTTCTATCGCATGGATTTAAAGCTAACTCGTTTGTTTCGCATGCTGTTGTAGCTAAATCTAGTATATCACAAGTATTTGAAGCTAAACCATTTGTTTCGCATGGTTTCGAAAATCAGCCTTCTATTTCGCATTGATTTGAAGCTAAATCATGACTTTCGCATGGATTTGAAGCTAACACGTTTGTTTCGCATATAATTGATGCTAAATCATGTATATCACGAGTATTTGAAGCTAAACCATTTGATTCTCATGGATTTGGAGCTAAGCCTTCTACTTCGCATTGATTTCGAGCTAAATCATGTGTTTCGCATGGATTTAAAGCTAACACGTTTGTTCGCATGCAGTTGAAGCTAAATCATGTACATCACAAG
Organism: Megalopta genalis; assembly: GCF_051020955.1. Classification (NCBI taxonomy): domain Eukaryota; kingdom Metazoa; phylum Arthropoda; class Insecta; order Hymenoptera; family Halictidae; genus Megalopta; species Megalopta genalis. The sequence continues at coordinate 75,549 of NW_027477229.1, forward strand.
TATTTGAAGCTAAACCATTTTTTTCGCATGGATTAGATAATCAGCCTCCTATTTCGCATTGATTTGAAGCTAAATCATGAGTTTCCCATGGATTTGAAGCTAACTCGTTTGTTTCGCATGGATTTGAAGCTGACTCATTTGTTTTGCATGCAGTTGAAGCAAAATCATGTATATCACTGGTATTTGAAGCTAAACCATTTGATTGGCATGGATTTGAAGCTAACTCGTTTCTAACGCACGGATTTAAAGCTAACTCGTTTGTTTCGCATTCAGTTGAAGCTAAATCAAGTATATCACAAGTACTTGAAGCTGAACCATTTGATTCTGATGGATTTGGAGCTAAGCCTTCTACTTCGCATTGATTTGAAGCTAAATCATGTGTTTCGCATGAATTTGAATCTAACTCGTTTGTTTTGCTTGAATTCGAAGCTATATCTCTTACATTCGCAAGTATTTGAAGTTCAATCATTCGTTTCGCATGGATTTGAAGCTAATCCTTCTACTTCGCTTTGATTGAAGCTAAATCATGTGTTTCGCATGGATTTGAAGCTAACTTGTTTGTTTCGCATGCAGTTGAAGCTAAATCATGTATATCACAAGTATTTGAAGCTAAACCATTTGATTCTGATGGATTTGGAGCTAAGCCTTCTACTTCGCATTGATTTGAAGCTAAATCATGTCTTTCGCTTGGATTTGAAACTAAGCCTTCTACTTCGCATTGAATTGAAGCTAAATCATGTGTTTCGCATGAATTTGAATCTAACTCGTTTGTTTTGCTTGAATTCGAAGCTATATCTCTTACATTCGCAAGTATTTGAAGTTCAATCATTCGTTTCGCATGGATTTGAAGCTAATCCTTCTACTTCGCTTTGATTTGAACCTAAATCATGTGTTTCGCATGGATTGAAGCTAACTTGTTTGTTTCGCATGCAGTTGAAGCTAAATCATGTATATCACAAGTATTTGTATCAAAACCATTTGTTTCGCATGGATTGAAGCTAAGCCTTCTACTTCGCATTGATTTGAAGCTAAATCATGTGCTTCGCATGGATTTGAAGCTAACTCGTTTGTTTCGCATGCAGTTGATGCTAAATCACGTATATCACAAGTATATGAAGCTAAACTATTTGTTTCGCATGGATTCGATGGTCAGCCTTCTATTTCGCATAGATTTGAAGCTAAATCATGTATATCACAAGTATTTGTAGCAAAACCATTTGTTTCGCATGGATTTGAAGCTAAGCCTTCTACTTCGCATTGATTTAAATCTTAATCGTGTGTATGGCATGGATTTGAAGCTAACTCGTTTGTTTCGTCTTCATTTGACGCTGTTTCATTTATATCGCAAGTATTTGAAGCTAAACCATTTGTTTCGCATGGATTTGAAGATAAGCCTTCCACTTTGCATTGATTTGAACCTAAATAATGTGTTTCGCTTGAGTTGAACGTAATGCGTTTTATTTCGCATGCAGTTGATCCTAAATCATGTATATCACAAGTATTTGAAGATAAACCTTCTACTTCGCATTAATTTGAAGCTAAATCGTGTGTTTCGCTTGCATTTGAAGCTAACTCGTTTGTTTCGCATACATTTGAAGCTAAATCACGTATATCGCAATTATTTGAAGCTAAACTATTTGTTTCGCATGGATTCGATGATCAGCCTTCTATTTCGCATAGATTTGAAGCTAAATCATGTATATCACAACTATTTGTAGCAAAACCATTTGTTTCGCACGGATTTGAAGCTAAGCCATCTACTTCGCTTTGATTTGAAGCTAAATCATGTGTTTCGCATGGATTTGAAGCTAACTTGTTTGTTTCGCATGCAGTTGAAGCTAAATCATGTATATCACAAGTATTTGTATCAAAACCATTTGATTCTGATGGATTTGGAGCTAAGCCTTCTACTTCGCATTGATTTGAAGCTAAATCATGTCTTTCGCTTGGATTGAAGCTAACTCGTTTGTTTCGCATGCAGTTGATGCTAAATCACGTATATCACAAGTATATGAAGCTAAACTGTTTGTTTCGCATGGATTCGATGATCAGCCTTCTATTTCGCATAGATTTGAAGCTAAATCATGTATATCACAAGTATTTGTAGCAAAACCATTTGTTTCGCACGGATTTGAAGCTAAGCCTTCTACTTCGCTTTGATTTGAAGCTAAATCATGTGTTTCGCATGGATTTGAAGCTAACTTGTTTGTTTCGCATGCAGTTGAAGCTAAATCATGTATATCACAAGTATTTGTATCAAAACCATTTGTTTCGCATGGATTTGAAGCTAAGCCTTCTACTTCGCATTGATTTGAAGACAAATCATGCGTTTTGCTTGCATGGATTTGAAGCTAACTCGTTTGTTCGCATGCAGTTGATGCTAAATCACGTATATCACAAGTATATGAAGCTAAACTGTTTGTTTCGCATGGATTCGATGATCAGCCTTCTATTTCGCATAGATTTGAAGCTAAATCATGTTTATCACAAGTATTTGTAGCAAAACCATTTGTTTCGCATGGATTTGAAGCTAAGCCTTCTACTTCGCATTGATTTAAATCTTAATCGTGTGTATGGCATGGATTTGAAGCTAACTCGTTTGTTTCGTCTTCATTTGAAGCTGTTTCATTTATATCGCAAGTATTTGAAGCTAAACCATTTGTTTCGCATGGATTTGAAGATAAGCCTTCCACTTTGCATTGATTTGAACCTAAATAATGTGTTTCGCTTGGAGTTGAACGTAATGCGTTTTATTTCGCATGCAGTTGAACCTAAATCATGTATATCACAAGTATTTGAAGATAAACCTTCTACTTCGCATTAATTTGAAGCTAAGTCGTGTGTTTCGCTTGCGTTTGTCTCGCATGCTGTTCAAGCTAAATCATGTATATCATAAGTATTTGAAGCTAAACCATTTGATTCGTATGGATTTGAAGCTAAGCCTTCTTCTTCGCATTGATGTGACGCTAAATCATGTGTTTCGCACGGATTTGAGTCTAACTCCTTTGTTTCGCATGCAGTATATCACAAGTTTTTGAAGCTAAACCATTAGTTTCGCATGGTTTCGAAGATATGCCTCCTACTTCTTACTGATTTGAAGTTAAATCATGTATTTCGTCTGAATTTGAAGATAACTCGTTTGTTTCGTCTACATTTGAAGCTATTTCATGTATATCGCAAGTATTTGAATCTAAATCATGTGTTTCGCTCGGATTTGAAGCTAAGCCTTCTACTTCGCATTGATTTGAAGCTAAATCATGCGTTTGGAATGGATTTGAAGCTAACTCGATTGTTTCCCCTGCATTTGAAGCTGTATCACTTATGTCGCAATTATCTGAAAATAAATCATTTGTTTACATGTATTTGGAGCTAAGCCTTCTACTTCGCATTGATTTGAAGCTAAATCATGTGTTTCGCTTTGGTTTGAAGATATCTCGTTTGTTTCGCACGCAGTTGAAGCTTCATCATGTTTATCACAATTATCTGAATCTAAACCATCTGTTTCGCATGAATATTAAGCTAAACCATGTGTTCGCATGAATTTGAAGCTAAATCATGTATATCACAAGTATTTGAAGCTAAACCATTTGATTCGCATGGGTTTGAAAATAAGCCTTCTACTTCGCATTAATTTGAAGCTACATCATGTAATTCGAATGATTTGAAGCTAACTCGTTTGTTTCGCCTGCATTTGAAACTATATCACTTATATTCGCAAGTATTTGAATCTTAATCATTCGCTTCGCATGGATTTGCAGCTAAGCCTTCTACTTCGCATTGATTTGAAGCTAAATCATGTGTTTTAGCATGGATTTGTAGCTAACTGGTTTTTTAGCATGCAGTTGAAGCCAAATCAAATGGTTTGTTTCGCGTTGATTTGAAACTAATGCTTCTACTTCGCATTGATTTGAAGTAAAATCATGTGTTTCCCATGGGTGTGAAGCTAAATCGACTGTTTCGCATGTAGCTGAAGAGAAATCATGTATATCACAAGTATTTGAAGCAAAACCATTTGCTTCACATGGATTTGAAGATAAGCCTTTTACTTCGCACTGATTTGAAGCTAAACCATTTGTTTCGCATGGATTTGATGCTAAACCTTCTACTTGGCATTGATTTGAATCTAAATCATGTTTTTCGCATGGATTTGAAGCTAACTCGTTTGCTTCACATGCAGTCGAAACTAAATCATATGTATCACAAGTATTTGAAGCTAAACCATTTGTATCGCAAGGATTTGAAGCTAAACCATGTGATTTGCAAGAATTTGAAGCTAAATCATGTGTTTCGCTTGGATTTGAATCTAACTCGTTTGTTTCGCATGCAGTTGAAGCTAAATCATGTATATCATAAGTATTTGAAGCTAAACCATTTGTTTCGCATTGATTTGAAGCTAAGCCTTCTACTTCGTATTGATTTAAAGCTAAATCATGTGTTGCGCATGGATTTGATGCTAACTCGTTTGTTTCGCATGCTGTTGAAGCTAAATCTAGTATATCACAAGTATTTGAAGATAAACCATTTGTTTCGCATGGATCCGAAAATCAGCCTTCTATTTCGCATAGATTTGAAGCTAAATCATGAGTTTCGCATGGATTTGAAGCTAACTCGTTTGTTTCCCATGGATTTGAAGCTAACTCGTTTCTATCGCATGGATTTAAAGCTAACTCGTTTGTTTCGCATGCTGTTGTAGCTAAATCTAGTATATCACAAGTATTTGAAGCTAAACCATTTGTTTCGCATGGTTTCGAAAATCAGCCTTCTATTTCGCATTGATTTGAAGCTAAATCATGACTTTCGCATGGATTTGAAGCTAACACGTTTGTTTCGCATATAATTGATGCTAAATCATGTATATCACGAGTATTTGAAGCTAAACCATTTGATTCTCATGGATTTGGAGCTAAGCCTTCTACTTCGCATTGATTTCGAGCTAAATCATGTGTTTCGCATGGATTTAAAGCTAACACGTTTGTTTCGCATGCAGTTGAAGCTAAATCATGTACATCACAAGTATTTGAAGCTAACCATTTTTTTCGCATGGATTAGAGAATCAGCCTCCTATTTCGCATTGATTTGAAGCTAAATCATGAGTTTCCCATGGATTTGAAGCTAACTCGTTTGTTTCGCATGGATTTGAAGCTGACTCATTTGTTTTGCATGCAGTTGAAGCAAAATCATGTATATCACTGGTATTTGAAGCTAAACCATTTGATTGGCATGGATTTGAAGCTAACTCGTTTCTAACGCACGGATTTAAGCTAACTCGTTTGTTTCGCATTCAGTGAAGCTAAATCAAGTATATCACAAGTACTTGAAGCTGAACCATTTGATTCTGATGGATTTGGAGCTAAGCCTTCTACTTCGCATTGATTTGAAGCTAAATCATGTGTTTCGCATGAATTTGAATCTAACTCGTTTGTTTTGCTTGAATTCGAAGCTATATCTCTTACATTCGCAAGTATTTGAAGTTCAATCATTCGTTTCGCATGGATTTGAAGCTAATCCTTCTACTTCGCTTTGATTTGAAGCTAAATCATGTGTTTCGCATGGATTTGAAGCTAACTTGTTTGTTTCGCATGCAGTTGAAGCTAAATCATGTATATCACAAGTATTTGAAGCTAAACCATTTGATTCTGATGGATTTGGAGCTAAGCCTTCTACTTCGCATTGATTTGAAGCTAAATCATGTCTTTCGCTTGGATTTGAAACTAAGCCTTCTACTTCGCATTGATTTGAAGCTAAATCATGTGCTTCGCATGGATTTGAAGCTAACTCGTTTGTTTCGCATGCAGTTGATGCTAAATCACGTATATCACAAGTATATGAAGCTAAACTATTTGTTTCGCATGGATTCGATGGTCAGCCTTCTATTTCGCATAGATTTGAAGCTAAATCATGTATATCACAAGTATTTGTAGCAAAACCATTTGTTTCGCATGGATTTGAAGCTAAGCCTTCTACTTCGCATTGATTTAAATCTTAATCGTGTGTATGGCATGGATTTGAAGCTAACTCGTTTGTTTCGTCTTCATTTGACGCTGTTTCATTTATATCGCAAGTATTTGAAGCTAAACCATTTGTTTCGCATGGATTTGAAGATAAGCCTTCCACTTTGCATTGATTTGAACCTAAATAATGTGTTTCGCTTGGAGTTGAACGTAATGCGTTTTATTTCGCATGCAGTTGATCCTAAATCATGTATATCACAAGTATTTGAAGATAAACCTTCTACTTCGCATTAATTTGAAGCTAAATCGTGTGTTTCGCTTGCATTTGAAGCTAACTCGTTTGTTTCGCATACATTTGAAGCTAATCACGTATATCGCAATTATTTGAAGCTAAACTATTTGTTTCGCATGGATTCGATGATCAGCCTTCTATTTCGCATAGATTTGAAGCTAAATCATGTATATCACAACTATTTGTAGCAAAAACCATTTGTTTCGCACGGATTTGAACCTAAGCCATCTACTTCGCTTTGATTTGAAGCTAAATCATGTGTTTCGCATGGATTTGAAGCTAACTTGTTTGTTTCGCATGCAGTTGAAGCTAAATCATGTATATCACAAGTATTTGTATCAAAACCATTTGATTCTGATGGATTTGGAGCTAAGCCTTCTACTTCGCATTGATTTGAAGCTAAATCATGTCTTTCGCTTGGATTTGAAGCTAACTCGTTTGTTTCGCATGCAGTTGATGCTAAATCACGTATATCACAAGTATATGAAGCTAAACTGTTTGTTTCGCATGGATTCGATGATCAGCCTTCTATTTCGCATAGATTTGAAGCTAAATCATGTATATCACAAGTATTTGTAGCAAAACCATTTGTTTCGCACGGATTTGAAGCTAAGCCTTCTACTTCGCTTTGATTTGAAGCTAAATCATGTGTTTCGCATGGATTTGAAGCTAACTTGTTTGTTTCGCATGCAGTTGAAGCTAAATCATGTATATCACAAGTATTTGTATCAAAACCATTTGTTTCGCATGGATTTGAAGCTAAGCCTTCTACTTCGCATTGATTTGAAGACAAATCATGCGTTTCGCATGGATTTGAAGCTAACTCGTTTGTTTCGCATGCAGTTGATGCTAAATCACGTATATCACAAGTATATGAAGCTAAACTGTTTGTTTCGCATGGATTCGATGATCAGCCTTCTATTTCGCATAGATTTGAAGCTAAATCATGTATATCACAAGTATTTGTAGCAAAACCATTTGTTTCGCATGGATTTGAAGCTAAGCCTTCTACTTCGCATTGATTTAAATCTTAATCGTGTGTATGGCATGGATTTGAAGCTAACTCGTTTGTTTCGTCTTCATTTGAAGCTGTTTCATTTATATCGCAAGTATTTGAAGCTAAACCATTTGTTTCGCATGGATTGAAGATAAGCCTTCCACTTTGCATTGATTTGAACCTAAATAATGTGTTTCGCTTGGAGTTGAACGTAATGCGTTTTATTTCGCATGCAGTTGATCCTAAATCATGTATATCACAAGTATTTGAAGATAAACCTTCTACTTCGCATTAATTTGAAGCTAACTCGTTTGTTTCTCCTGCATTTGAACCAATATCACTTATATCGCAAGTATTTGAAGCTAAATCATTTGTGTCGCATGGATTTGCAGCTACGACTTCTATTTCGCATTGATTTGAACCTAAATCAACCGTTTCGCATGTATTTGAAGCTATCTCGTTTGTTTCGCCTGCATTTGAATCTATATCACTTACATTGCAATTATCTGAAGGTAAATCATTTGTTTCTCATGTACTAGAAGCTAAGCCTTCTGCTTCGCATTTATTTGAAGCTATATCATGTATATCACAAGTATTTGAAGCAAAACCATTTGCTTCACATGGATTTGAAGATAAGCCTTTTACTTCGCACTGATTTGAAGCTAAACCATTTGTTTCGCATGGATTTGATGCTAAACCTTCTACTTGGCATTGATTTGAATCTAAATCATGTGTTTCGCATGGATTTGAAGCTAACTCGTTTGCTTCACATGCTGTTGAAGCTAAATCTAATATATCACAAGTATTTGAAGCTAACCATTTGTTTCGCATGGTTTCGAAAATCAGCCTTCTACTTCGCATTGATGTGACGCTAAATCATGAGATTCGCACGGATTTGAGTCTAACTCCTTTGTTTCGCATGCAGTATATCACAAGTTTTTGAAGCTAAACCATTAGTTTCGCATGGTTTCGAAGATATGCCTCCTACTTCTTACTGATTTGAAGTTAAATCATGTATTTCGCCTGAATTTGAAGATAACTCGTTTGTTTCGTATACATTTGAAGCTATTTCATGTATATCACAAGTATTTGAATCTAAATCATGTGTTTCGCTCGGATTTGAAGCTAAGCCTTCTACTTCGCATTGATTTGAAGCTAAATCATATGTTTCGCTTGGATTTGAAGGTAACACGTTTGTTTCACTTGCAGTTGAAGCTCAATCATGTATATCACAAGTATTTGAAGCTGAACAATTTGTTTCGCATGAATACTAAGTTAAACCATGTGTTTCGCATGAGTATTAAGCTAAACCATGTTTTTGTAATGAATTTGTAGCTAAATCATGTGTTTCGCATGGATTTGAAGCCAACTGGTTTGATTCGCCTGCAGTTGATTCTAAATCATGTATTTTACAAGTATTTGAACCTAAACCATTTGTTCCTCATGTATTTGAAGCTAAGCCTTCCACTTCGCATTGATGTGAAGCTAAATCATGTGTTTCGCTTGGATTTGAAGCTAACTCGTTTGTTTCGCATGGATTTAAAGATAACTCGTTTGTTTCGCTTGCAGTTGAATCTAAATCATGTATATCACAAGTATTTAAAGCTAAACCATTTGATTCCCATGTATTTGGAGCTAAGCCTACTACTTCGCATTGATTTGGAGCTAAATCATGTGTTTCGCATGGATTTAAAGATAACACGATTGTTTCGCATGCAGTTGAAGCTAAATCATGTATATCACAAGTATTTGAAGCTAAACCATTTGTTTCGCATGGATTCGAAAATCAGCCTTCTATTTCGCATTGATTTGAAGCTAAATCATGAGTTTCGCATGGATTTTGAAGCTAACTCGTTTGTTTCGCATGGATTTGAAGCTAACTCGTTTGTTTCGCATGGATTTGAAGCTAACTCGTTTGTTTCGCATGCAGTTGAAGCAAAATCATGTATATCACAAGTATTAGAAGTTAAACCATTTGATTCGCTTGGATTTGAAAATCAGCCTTCTATTTCGCATTGATTTGAAGCTTAATCATGTATTTCGCTTGGATTTGAAGCTAAATCATGTGTTTCGCATGGACTTAAAGCTAACACGTTTGTTTCGCATGCAGTTGAACCTAAATCATGTATATCACAAGTATTTGAAGCTAAACCATTTGATTCCCATGGATTTGGAGCTAAACCTACTACTTCGCATTGATTTGGAGCTAAATCATGTGCTTCGCATGGATTTAAAGATAACACGATTGTTTCGCATGCAGTTGAAGCTAAATCATGTATATCACAAGTATTTGAAGCTAAACCATGTGTTTCGCATGGATTCGAAAATCAGCCTTCTATTCGCATTGATTGAAGCTAAATCATGAGTTTCGCATGGATTTGAAGCTAACTCGTTTGTTGCGCATGGATTTGAAGCTAACTCGTTTGTTTCGCATGCAGTTGAAGAAAAATCATGTATATCACAAGTGTTAGAATCTGAACCATTTGATTCGCATGGATTTGAAGCTAAGCCTTCTACTTCGCATTGATTTGAAGCTTAATCATGTATTTCGCTTGGATTTGAAGCTAAATCATGTGTTTCGCACGGACTTAAAGCTAACACGTTTGTTTCGCATGCAGTTGAACCTAAATCATGTATATCACAAGTATTTGAAGCTAAACAATTTGATTCCCATGGATTTGGAGCTAAACCTACTACTTCGCATTGATTTGGAGCTAAATCATGTGTTTCGCATGAATTTAAAGCTAACACGTTTGTTTCGCATGCAGTTGAAGCTAAATCATGTATATCACAAGTATTTGACGATAATCCATTTGATTCGCATGGATTTGAAGCTAAGCCTTCTACTTCGCATTGATTTGAAGTTAAATCAAGTGTGTCGTTTGTATTTGAATCTAACTCGTTTGTTTCGCATACAGTTGAAGCTATATCACTGATGTTCGCAAGTATTTGAAGCTAAATCATTCGTTTAAATCATTCGTTTCGCATGGATTCGAAAACCAGCCTTCTATTTCGCACGGATTCGAAGCTAAATCATGCGTTTCGCATGGAATTGAAACTATCTCGTTCGTTTCGCATGGATTGAAGCTAACTCGATTGTTTCGCCTGCATTTGAAGCTAAATCATGTATATCGCTAATATTGATGCTAATCCATTTGTTTGCATGGATTCGAAGATAAACCTTCTACTTCGTATAGGATTTTAAGTTAAATCATGTGTTTCGCATGGATTTAAAGATAACTCGTTTGTTTCGCTCGCAGTTGAATCTAATCATGTATATCACAAGTATTTGAAGCTATACCATTTGATTCCCATGGATTTGGAACTAAGCCTACTACTTCGCATTGATTTGGAGCTAAAATCATGTGTTTCGCATGGATTCGAAAATCAGCCTTCTATTTCGCATTGATTTGAAGCTAAATCATGAGTTTCGCATGGATTTGAAGCTAACTCGTTTGTTTCGCATGGATTTGAAGCTAACTCGTTTGTTTCGCATGCAGTTGAAGCAAAATCATGTATATCACAAGTATTAGAAGTTAAAACCATTTGATTCGCTTGGATTTGAAGCTAAGCCTTCTACTCGCATTGATTTGAAGCTTAATCATGTATTTCGCTTGGATTTGACGCTAAATCATGTGTTTCGCATGGACTTAAAGCTAACACGTTTGTTTCGCATGCAGTTGAACCTAAATCATGTATATCACAAGTATTTGAAGCTAAACCATTTGATTCCCATGGATTTGGAGCTAAACCTACTACTTCGCATTGATTTGGAGCTAAATCATGTGTTTCGCATGAATTTAAAGATAACACGATTGTTTCGCATGCAGTTGAAGCTAAATCATGTATATCACAAGTATTTGAAGCTAAACCATTTTTTTCGCATGGATTCGAAAAATCAGCCTTCTATTTCGCATTGATTTGAAGCTAAATCATGAGTTTCGCATGGATTTGAAGCTAACTCGTTTGTTGCGCATGGATTTGAAGCTAACTCGTTTGTTCGCATGCAGTTGAAGAAAAATCATGTATATCACAAGTGTTAGAAGCTGAACCATTTGATTCGCATGGATATGAAGCTAAGCCTTCTACTTCGCATTGATTTGAAGCTTAATCATGTATTTCGCTTGGATTTGAAGCTAAATCATGTGTTTCGCACGGACTTAAAGCTAACACGTTTGTTCGCATGCAGTTGAACCTAAATCATGTATATCACAAGTATTTGAAAGCTAAACCATTTGTTTCGCATGTATTCGAAGATCAGCCTTCTATTTCGCATTGATTTGAAGCTAAATCATGAGTTTCGCATGGATTTGAAGCTAACTCGTTTGTTTCGCATGGATTTGAAGCTAAGCGTTCTACTTCGCATTGATTTGAAGCTTATCATGTATTTCGCTTGGATTTGAAGCTAAATCATGTGTTTCGCATGGACTTAAAGCTAACACGTTTGTTTCGCATGCAGTTGAACCTAAATCATGTATATCACAAGTATAGAAGTTAAACCATTTGATTCGCTTGGATTTGAAGCTAAGCCTTCTACTTCGCATTGATTTGAAGCTTAATCATGTATTTCGCTTGGATTTGAAGCTAAATCATGTGTTTCGCATTGACTTAAAGCTAACACGTTTGTTTCGCATGCAGTTGAACCTAAATCATGTATATCACAAGTATTTCAAGCTAAACCATTTGATTCCATGGATTTGGAGCTAAACCTACTACTTCGCATTGGTTTGGAGATAAATCATGTGTTTCGCATGGATTTAAAGATAACACGATTGTTTCGCATGCAGTTGAAGCTAAATCATGTATATCACAAGTATTTGAAGCTAAACCATTTTTTTCGCATGGATTCGAAAATCAGCCCTTCTATTTCGCATTGATTTGAAGCTAAATCATGAGTTTTCGCATGGATTTGAAGCTGACTCGTTTGTTTCGCATGGATTTGAAGCTAACTCGTTTGTTTCGCATGCAGTTGAAGCAAAATCATGTATATCATAAGTATTAGAAGTTAAACCATATGATTCGCTTGGATTTGAAGCTAAGCCTT